>NC_134579.1:131566281-131756281 GCF_037038515.1 Microtus pennsylvanicus | reverse complement strand
AGCTGTGGCAGCAGTCCAGACTCAAACCACAGACAGCTGGAACCCAAAGCACGGGGCCATTCCCTCTCCTTCACTGGTTTACATGCTGATTCTGCGGATTTGCCTGCTTTGAACAGTTCACAGAAAAGTGAATTGCATTATTCGTAGCCTTTTGTTGTGACTGATTTCTTTCATTTTGCATGATACTACTGACTCCTTTTTAGTGCTGCTGGTAATTGAACCCTGGTTCTTGTATGGTTAGGCAGGCACTCTACTAACTCCAGTGTTATTTCTTTCTTTCTAAGGAAGGGTCTCAGACTGCAGCCCAGGCAGGGACTCACTATGTAGCTCAGGTTGGCCTCAGTTGCAGCAGGAGCCTCCTACCTCAGCTTCCCAAGTGCTGGGATTATAGGCATGCACCATCACACCAGCTCCAAGTGTGAACGTTTTAATAACAAAGTTAAGCTGGGGAGTTCACATGATCCAAAACACATCGCCTTACCATGTCTTCTGTAGGCTGTGGGTGGGGCAGAGCGAGTGGGCCCAGGGACAGCTCGCTGCCTCTCCTGTAGTTGCCCCTTGCATTCCCCCACTCCATACAATTTCATGTGACCTATGCAAAGGCCACATTTTCTATGGCATTTTTCCTAGTCCCTCTCTCCAGATGTGAGCTCCCTTTTGCTTATTATGGGAAAGGGGAACATGTGTACAGTCGTGTGTGTGTGTGTGTGTGTGTGTGTATGTGTGTATGTATGTATGCACGCATGTGTGTGCGTGTGTGTTTGTAGGTAGGTGGTCATGCATGGGTACACATGAAGAAGCCAAAGAAGAATGTGTCTTTTCTCTCCCTCCCTCCCTCCCTTCCTCCCTCCCTCCCTCCCTCCTCCACTCCTTTTTTCCTTCGTCCTTCCTTCCTCCCTTCTTCTGCCCATCCTTCCTTTCTCTTCATGTGGAAACTTGAAATCTAGAGTAGTCTGAATGTTGAAAAGGTGTTGTGTGTCTGTGTTAGTTCCTAAGTTTTATATAGACCTGTTAACTAAATGAGTGTTTGTTCTTAGGTAACGTGTTGCTGTATTTCGGGGACAAGGGTGTTGCTCTCAAAACACTCCCCGTGTGTATGCATACACATGCACACAAGCAGAGAAGGATGGTGTCTGTTCTAGACTAAGAATGTCTGTCTGCCATGTGACTTCAGGAACAGCTTGATCGTGTCTTCCATGTATGCTTTGTTTTCAGAGTTCCCGCATCGAAGGCCTCCCATCAAAGGGCCCTACACCCCCCTGGTTGGTAAGCGAAAGTTATTTACTCTCAGGCCCATAGTCTCTGGCTCTACTAAGAACCATTTCAGAATTAGTGTGTTTTCTTCCTATTCTAAAAACATGATGAAGCCGGGTGGTGGTGGCGCATGCCTTGTATCCCAGCACTTGGGAGGCAGAGGCAGGTGGATCTCTGTGAGTTCCGCCTGGTCTACAGAACAGATTCTAGGACTGGCACCATTGCTTCGATGAAACCCTGTCTTGAAAAACAAAAAACAAACAAACAAACAAAAATCCATGATGAGCTGGGTGGTAGTGTCGCCACTAGAGAGGCAGAGGCAGGTGTATTTCTGAGTTCAAGGCCAGCCTGGTTCACAGAAAAAAATCCAGCACAGCTAGGGCTACACAGAGAAACCCTATCTTAAAATAACAAACAAAAGAACCAAAACAGCACAACCAAACGGTTGTGTTGCAGTGTAAGAAGTAATGCTAATCAGCCTTTACTTCATTCCTCCGTCCACAGCTGGATATAAGGTACCTCTCACCGCTGCTGCTGGCTTATGAAGACAGAATGAAAGAGAAGGACGAACTCATCACCATGCTGGAGGTAGGTCGGCGGGTGTCCCCGAGACAAACTGTTTCAGATAGAACATTCAGACTGCAGAGACAGCTCGAAGGTAAACGTACCAATGTGGTGTGTACTCCGGTGTCTGTTGAGGGAAGGAGCGTGGTAGGATGGCTGGAGGGAAAGAGGCAGAGAAGGAAGGAAGGCATGTTGGGCAGAGCGGGAGGGGTGGTGGCGCTAGGAGAGATGGCGGGATGCAGTGGCTTTGGGAAGCTGTGGTCCGACGACAGGCAGTCCCCTGTGCGTGCAGATCCTGGGAGGCAGAGGAGGAGCAGGGTGGTACATCACCTGTGACTCTGAGCTTATGGACGCCAGTGTTAGAGCAGACGCTGGGCAAAGGGAGATCATACTCAGGGTGTTTTAGGGAATCCTAACACTCCTGGGTCGCAGAAAGCACCAACCCCAGAGGCGCATCATGATCGAGTTGCTGGCAGTATTAAAAACAAGACTTTGTCCATTTCTGTTTGCTCACTATTTCATGAGAATAGCAGCCATTCCAACTGTAAGGAGACCAGGTCTGGGCATCATCAACTCCCCTGGGCCCTTCTGTGCCTCATACTTCTGAGGTCTTCACTATGAGGCCAAGTATTGGAAGGATCCGGGGAGAGAAGAGTTGGTCTCTAAGGAGTCCCGAATGGGACAGAGCCCAACAGCCTGGTCTTCAGTCATGCCTCCATTATCTGCCCCATCCCATGAATACCCATGACATACCATTGAACGTTGGATTTTTAAGAGCATTATCTTTTGTTCACTAACCAAAAATCAATCATAAAATTTCCATTTAGGTGCTCTTTTTAAATAAGGGGTCATCTCATATTTTCTATAAAGACCCAATTAATAAATATTGCCAACTTTGTGGGCCATGCAATTTCTGTCCACAAATGCTCAATCTGCTTTTGTAGCATGACAGCAGCCCTGGATGGCATGCCAATGACGGGTGGGACCGTGTTCTCATAAAACTCAGTAAAAACTAACAACTGGGGCTGGAGAGATGGCTCAGAGGTTAAGAGCACTGACTGCTCTCCCAGAGGTCCTGAGTTCAATTCCCAGCAACCACATGGTGGCTCATAACCATCTGTAATGAGATCTGGTGCCCTCTTCTGGCATGCAAGCATACATGGAAGGAATGTTGTACACATAATAAATAAATAAATCTTTAAAAAAAAAAACAAAAAACTAACAGCTAACCCGATGGCTTCAGTTTGACAAGACACTTAGAACATATACATAAAGAGCTGCGTGGACTGCCAGCCGCAGATGAGTGTTCTGGCTGAAGGTGAGGGGGAGGGAGCATCGCAACAATGTTGCCTTTGTAGCCCCTGCCTGCACAGAGCCCTGGGTTCGTTCAGTACCGTAGGGTCGGGTCGGTCGGCAAGAGACTATTTCACGACACCCAAGGTCCCCACCAAGTCTGCACAAGACACCGCATGTCAGCTGGGACACCACAGTGAGGCCCAGATCAGAAACCCAAATCTGCCCATGTTGCCTATGTCAGGGTGTCGGGCTTAGCAGGCTGCTCCCTCTGAGTTGGGGTCTGTCAGTGCTCTGCACAGGACAAGGTTAGGAGACCTCCGCACTAACACCCTTACCCGCTCACAGGCTTTCATCTAGGACCAAAAGTTCCTTTTATATAAAAACTCCAATTTACCTACAGAGTGAGTTCTAGGACAGCCGGGACTTCACAGAGAAACCCTGTCTTGAAAAACCAAAAACCAAACCAAAACAAAACAAATACTCCAATTTACCCTCTAAAGTCTAAACAATGAAAACCTTTCAGTCTCTGGTTGTTTTGGTGTTTTTGTTTTGTTTTTCTTCTGAGCCCTTCCTTTAAAGTCTCCAGATGTTTGTCAGTTACAGCAAAGTGGCTTCAGGTTAGTGGTCGACCCCTGAACACCCAAGTTCTGCCCTGTGTGACGGTGACGTGGCTGTTCTCCCAGTAAGCTGTGCTCCTGAGCCCATGGAGGGGCTCTAGAACCTGGAGGCTAAACTTGGAGGTAGAGCAGGACTCCGCCATAGCAATGGCCGTCACATTTGATTTCCCCAAGCAGCAGCATCCCAACCGATACTGAATGTGTTCATGTGGGTGACGGTTTCCATGCGTTTCATTTCAGGAGGAAATGAAAACCTTTAGGATGCGAGTCCAAGAAGTGGTGAAGGAAAATGAAGGATTGCATCAGCAGTTAAATAAGAGTTGCCCCGTTACCAGCGAGGAATGGCAAGTGGTATTTGCTAACTTACAACACAGTAGGGACAGGCTTTGTGATGTCACTGAATGCATAAATGCAATTTGTTTTTTAAAAATTAAGCGCTTTACCCAAAGCCCATACAACTCAGTGAGCCTCTGTACAGTTAGAATAGACATTCGGGACGGACGCTTGTAGCTACACAGTTACAGTTTTACCCTTTCCGGATCCAGTGTATTTTATGCAGATGTCCAACCTCCGTAGCCAGAAAGTCCATGACAGAATTAGAACAAGAAAAATAATTCATGTCCACTGCATGCATTCACAGTCAGGTCATGTCATGTTATGTTATGGTGTGTGATGTTTTTATTTGTTTACAACTGTTATGCCCAAGTTTCTGGTCCCCAAATGAATTCATGGAGCTGGATTCCGATGCAGATTACATGAGGGTTTTTAATAGTATTCAGTTTGGACCACACCTCCACCAACGCAGTGGGTGAGGGAAGTACAGTCCCGAACCCAGGGAAGAGGCAGACTTTTGAAGGGGAAACGCCACAATCAGGGGAGTTGAGTCCTGTCGTCTTGGGATTGGGTGAGGAGTAGATAGGATAAGGAATTTTCTGAAATCGTTGGTCAGTTTTTGGGAGCAAAGACCCTAGCAAAGAGCTGTTAATAACTGACAAGGTGTCTTCAAGGACAGGATGCCTCCTAGGAACATCGACCTCATTGTGGCCCTGCTCCCTGTCTTCTTAACTGGCCAATTTTAGGGTATCTGTTGAGACTTCTGCTATGGCAACACGTTTCTGGAGCCAGGGTCAAGGCTTGGTTATATACCAGGAGGCCTTTAGGGGAAATGGAATCCCTATAAAATTAAGGCTTAATTAGATCTTTGGTCTCACCCAAGGCTTTCAAATAATAAAGTTTATAAATTTTTTTTAAAAGGAAGAATTTCTCAGACATAAGATACAACCCCAGTAAACTCTTCTAAATTGGACTTTAAAATTTTTGTTTTTATTTTTTGAAGTGCTGAGGATGAAGCCCAGGGCCTCAGGTTGTGTTGGGCAGGTAGGTGTTCTGCCCCTGGCCTTCAGCTTCGGGAGAGAGGTCACACAGGGAGCTCTAATTAGCCTTGACCTCTGCAGTCTTTCCAGGTGCTCGGCTGGCAGTCACACCTAGCTCTAAATTAGTATTTTAGTGATAGTTATTATTATTACTACTACTATTATTCCTTTGGCCAGGTGTGTGATGATGCAACCTTTAATCCCAGTACTCAATCAGAGGCAGGAGGATTTCTGTGAGTTGGAGGCCAGTCTGGTCTACTTAGGGAGTTCCAGGTCAGCCAAGGCTACATAGTGAGGCCCTGTCTCCAAACAAACAAAACAAGGAAAACACATTTAAACAGGACCCTGGGCCTATACCTCAGTGGTGAGCTCTTTGTTCTCAGCCCAGGCCTTGGGTTCAGTCCATGGCACTGCAAAAAACTAAAACTAAATGGGTAAGCAAATAAAGAAATACATTTTCTAATTTCTGGTTCTCAAGCCAGAAGCTCATTTGCTCTGCCCGTTTGTGCTCATATTCTGAAGCAGCGCCTTCCTCTGGGGCCGCTACGACAGTTGCCCTGCCAGTAGGAAGACCTGGCCAAGGCTGCTCAGAGCTGAAACCACCACTACCCTGCTCTGTTTCCAGTGCTGCCCCTCCCTGCAGCCTGTGCACAGCCTGCTCACGGTGCAGCATGACGTGCCATGGTGCCACGCAGCCTGCTCACGGTGCAGCAGTCTGCCCATGGTGCAGCATGTTCATCTCAGGCTCAGTGCGATGAGCACAGTCTGCTCACGGTGCAGCAGTCTGCCCATGGTGCAGCGAGGTCTACTCAGGGTGGAGTGAGCATAGCCTGCTTCTGTTGTTGTTTTTTTTTTTTTTAAAGTTTTTCGAGACAGGGTTTCTCTGTAGCTTTGGAGCCTGTCCTGGGACTAGCTCTTGTAGACCAGGCTGGCCTAGAACTCACAGAGATCTGCCTGCCTCTGCCTCCCGAGTGCTGGGATTAAAGGCGTGCGCCACCACCGCCCAGCCGTAGCCTGCTTCTGGGGCAGTGTAGCCTGGGGCACTCCTTGGCAGCCCCTGCTCTTTGGGTCTCTGTCACTCTGCATCTCCCTCTCTCTGTCCCTACCCTCTTATCTGCCTCCTTTTCTTCTCCTCAGCTGTGTGACATCCCCCCACCCCACCCCTGATCCCCACACAGCAGCAACAAAGGCATGCAAGTCTAGAGACAGTTTCTAGGTCAAACTATGAAACAGAAATGATTAGCTTTTAGTGGGTATGTTGTGTTTAGTATATATATTTTATTCTTTCTTGAGACTAGAACTGTATGTAGACCAGGTGTTAAACCCCCCGGGTGAGAATAAGACCAATATCATAGATTTCTGAGCCAAATTGGAGACAGCTTTATTAAATGCTGGTCAAGATGATGGACACTGGCCAGGTCCATGCCTGGGATTCCCAGAGAATGGTCAGGGGCTTATAAAGACAAATGTACAAGGCTACCTACATACTTCTCACTTCTGTATGCTCCAATCAGGGCCAGAGTGCATCCTAACAGACTTCCTGCCTACTACCTTCTGCTTTGTGTGACCCAGCACACCCTGTGCAGCTGGGGCAGCCAAGTGTGCTTGCAGGAGTGGAAGCGTGTGACTTCTTATCTTACTTGAACACAGCCCCCAGCATTCCAGGCTCTCCTGAGTCTGTGGTGGGCTTGGGCAACTACAGACCTTGGTGCCATGACTTCCCCTGTTGAACTTGCTTCTGGCTGCCATGCCTGGGTCTCGCCTTTCCCCCAATCCTGTGTTTCTTCACTTGAACCTTGCACTCTGATGGCCTTTCGGGAAGGTAAGCTCGCCCCTTCCTTGCCTCCCGGCTGCTCCCTATACTGCACAGCCCTGTGCACACTTGAGTAGCATCTGTCTGCTGTGTTCCCAGGAGCACGTCAGTGAAGTCCTTGGCCACATCTACTCTACGTTCCTAATTTCTCCTGGCCAGGGAACTTCAGGCTTAGTGGGCATTAGAAAAGTGTAAGCGACGTCTGGGGTTTCCAACTTCTTTTACACAGCACATCCCGATCACGATTTTCCTTCTTTTCACCCCTCCCAGCTCCTCCCACCACCTCCCCCAAATCCACTCCCCACTCCATTTCTCCTCAGAAAAGAGCAGGCCTTCAAGTGATGACAGCCAAAAAGGACAAAGCAAGATAGAATAAGACAAGGCAAAAACCCTCATTGCGAGGCTGGAGAAGGCAACCTAATAGGGAGGGAAAGAATCCCAAGAGCAGACAAAAGACTCGGAGACACACCCGCTCCCACTGTTAGGATCTCACAAAAGCATCAAGCTAACAGCCATAACAGATATGCAGAGGACCTAGTGCAGACCCATGCAGGCCCATGCAGGCCCATGCAGACCCATGCAGACCCATGCAGGCCCATGCAGGCCCATGCAGGCCCATGTAGGCCCATGCAGACCCATGTAGGCCCATGCAGACCCACGCAGGCCCATGCAGACCCACGCAGGCCCACGCAGGCCCATGTAGGCCCATGCAGGCCCATGCAGACCCACGCAGGCCCACGCAGACCCATGTAGGCCCATGTAGGCCCATGCAGGCCCATGTAGGCTCATACAGGCCCATGCAGGCCCATGCAGACCCATGTAGGCTCATGCAGGCCCATGCAGACCCACGCAGGCCCACGCAGGCCCATGCAGACCCATGCAGACCCACGCAGGCCCATGCAGGCCCTGTGCTTGTGGCTTCCATCTCTGGGAGCCCATATGAGCCCTGCTTAGCTGATTCAGTGGGCCATGTTCTCCTGGTGTCCTCCATCCCCTCTGACTCATGCAAACTTTCCTTACCCTCTTCTGTGGGGTTCTCTGATCTCTGAGGGGAGGGCTCTGATGGAGACCTCCAATTTAGACTCTCCGCCTCTGCTGCAGGAGGAAGTCTCTGTGATGATGACTGGACAGGCATTGGTCTATAGATATAGCAGGCTATCGTTAGGAATCATTTCGTTGATTTTCTTTTTCCAGTCATTTAGTTCTATCCCAGGTCTCGGGGCACATCAGCCTCTGGCTCCTGACCATCCAGGAAGTATCAGGCATGGGCTCCCTCTGTGGCATGGGCTCCCTCTGTGGCATGGGCTCCCTCTGTGGCATGGGCTCCCTCTGTGGCATGGGCTCCCTCTGTGGCATGGGCTCCCTCTGTGGCATGGGCTCCCTCTGTGGCATGGGCCTCAGTTAAACCAAACATTGGTTGGCCGCTCCTGTAAGTTCTTCACCACCATTGCCCCAGCACATCTCACAGGCAGGACAGACTGTAGGTGAAAAGTTTTGTGTCTGGTCGGTGTCCAGGTTTCTTTTTCCGTAGCCTGCAGAGTACCTTCCCATGCCAAAGAGACTAGAATGAAGGCTCCAAGCCCACACCGGTTTGGCCTCTATGTTCATGAGCTGTGTGCACGTTGTCCTCAGCAGTGGGGCCCTGCTGTCGGTTTTCAGAAAGGTACCTTCTGTCCTAGCATTGCCCTGGGTTGTTTAGGGATTTCCACGGAACCCCCTTGACCAACAACCAACAGCTCAGCCAAGTGTAACCCAGTCCCTCTACTGGAAGCCTTGCCTGACTGTAAAAGATGGCCAATTCAGATCACGTATTCTCCATTACTAGGAGTCCTCACCAGGATCCCCCTCAGATCCCAGGACGCTTCCCCATCACTGGGTTTCTACACACACTCTAAGTGCTCCCCGATTCCTCCACCCCGCATCCTTCCTGCTCCCATCCCCTCCCTCCCCCAGTCTACCCTCAATTTACCCTATCTCCCCTTCCCAGAGAGCTCCGTGTGCCCCTCCAGAGCCTCCTCTTCGCCCCCCTCTCTGGGTCTGGATTGCAGTTTGATTTTCATTTACTTAGCAGCTAATATCCACTTCTAAGTGAGTCCATACATATTTGTCTTCCTGGGTTTAGGTTACCTCCCTCAGGAGGATTTTAAAAATCAGAACAAAAGAGAGGGAAGAGAGCCAGGCATGGTGACACCTGCTGGCATCTAAGTATTTGGGAGCATGAGGCAGGGGGATCATGAGTTTCAGGACAACCTGAACTTAGAGTGACACCTTGTCTCAGAGGGAAAGCAGAGCAGCAAAGGGTGAAGGAAGCTGGGAAAAGACGTGAAAGGAAAGAATGACGGGAGGGAAAGTCCAAGAACAGAGAGACCCGTCCGAGGTGGAGCGGTGGGGTCGGGTAAGGAGGCTGACTCAGCCTCGTGGGCAGCCCCCTCGGGGATGGGCAGCGTGTTCAGTCACTGTTGCCCTAGCCTGGCGCCACTACCATTGTCTTGTCTTCCACTGCCTTTCTTAAGGTACTAAGGTCCTTTAGCTCGTCCTAGCTGGAATTTTCAGTTATGAAAGTTGAACTGATGTGGGATTTACAGTGTATTGCATAAATGGGGCTTTCTTGTGGGGAGATCAAGGCTGAGTGTATTTGTACAGTTTTAAGACACTATTCCAAAGCCATCTAATAAGTTGGGTTTTTTTCCCCCTGATTTATTCTTAATATTACTGAGTTTTTTATTGTTCTTTAACCCACTCCTTTTCTGTCTGTCTCTCATTAGAAAAGAGCAGGATTCTAAGTGATAACAACCAAGTTTTTTGTTTGTTGTTTGTTTGTTTAGCAGTTTCATGGCAGTTCAATCTGGCCTCCACAGAGCTCTTCCTATCTCAGCTTCCCAAGTGCTGAGGTTCCAGGCTTGTAACACACACCTGGGTTTCTTCATTTATTTGTTTTTTAAATGTGTGTGGGTATCTTGTCTATGTACTATGTGTGTGCCTGGTGTCCTTGGAGGCCCCAAGAGGGCATCTGATGCTCTGGAACTGGAGTTACCACGTGGGTGAGTTGCCACATGGATGCTGGTTATCAAGCCCAGGTCTTCTGGAAGAGCATCCAGTGCTTTCTCTCGACTTCTGAGCCTTCTCGCTAGCGTTTTATTTTTACTGCTTGGGAAATTAAAGTCTTGCCTGTTGTCTAGGCCTGCCCTCAAGTCCCGGACTCAAACAGTCCCTCTGCTTCAGCCTCAGGAATGCTTGGGACTTTGGAAGTGTGGCTGCCACGAGCAGCTGCTACTGATTATGAGTGAATGGTTTCAGAGTAAAATGGGACCTTCCAGCATCCAACAATGTCAATTATATGGGTGCAGGATTAGATGCTCCAGTGTAGGAGACCCAGCTGCCCGTTTGTGACTGTCTCACCTGAGTGCCATGCACGCACAGTCCTCTGTCCTCTGCCTTTGCGCGGACGGGACTTGTCACCTACCTCTTGCTGTTGCTGCTGCATCCATCCCTCAGGCATGACTGCTGCCCTTTCCCCCACTCACCACACATGGTGGCATTTGCTGGGAAAATGGCGTGGTCGACGTGAAAGCATGCACTGTGCGCATTCCCGCGGGCTCTCAGCATCTGAGCACAGTGTTTGCTCTCTTGAATCACTCCTAGGAAGCAGCTCCAGGCTCAAGCAGAGCTGGTTCTAGATGAAAACAAGCTGTTGATAGAGCAGTTGGATTTTCAGCAAACAAAAGCCAGGGATGCCCACCAGGAGCACCTCCAAGAAGGTGAGTGAGTGAGTGACGGAGATGTCCTAGAAGATGGGGCCGGGGCGGGGAATCATACTTTCCAGAACTGTAAGGCGTCATGCTCCACACTTTCTCAGTGTTGGGTCTGCAGTCAGCCCGTGTGTTCTCTGATCCCCTGTAAGGTCAGCTGAAACAGCTGTGGGAAGGTTAGCGTCTGGGAAATCGGAAAACTTACAGAATGAAGCGTTTGAAACAACCCAAGACTGTTTTCTCAGATATTTATTGAGTGCACAAAAAGTGGAACTTTGCTGGGCCCCCTTTCCCTTCTCTCCCCACGCCCTATATGCCAAGAAGCACATTCACTTCAGTTACAGCCTGTCTTAATCAGTGCTGTATTGCTGGGAGAGACATCATGATCAGGGCAACTCTTATAAAAGGCCGCATCTCACTGGAGGCTTGCCTATAGTTTCAGAGCTCCCCATCATGGTAGGGAGCTTGGCATACACATGGTGCTGGAGAAGTAGCTGAGGGCTTTCATGGGCACAGAGAGAGCATGAGACTGGGCCTGGCATGGGATTTAGAAACCTTAAAGCCCACCCCCAGTGACACACCTCCTCGAACAAGGCCTCACCTCCTAATCCTTCTAATCCTTTCAAATAGTGCCACTTTCTGGTGACTAAGCATTCAAATCTGTGAGCCAATGGGGGCCATTTGTATTCAAATCATCACACATCCCTAACCCTAGGGTATTGAGACAGGGTCTGCTGTGTAGTCCTGGTTGGCCCAGAACTTGGCAGAGTCCAGGGTGCCTTTGAAATCACAGCCCTCCCACCTCTATCCCAGTGCAAGGGAACAGGAGTGTGCCACCACTTGTGGGTGAACTGTTGATCCTTTCTTCTGTCAGGGCTGAGGGCATCATAGGTTAAACGTCTGGTTCTCCAGAACTTCCCAGGAGTACCTCTTCTCCCATGCGTCCTCCCTGTCCCTAGAGCCGCCATAGCGGAAGACTGTTCTTCAAAGGGAGTCAACTTGAGAGTTGCTTCCCTTGCTTTGACTAAATCCAAATAGGAGCCCCCCATATAGTGGCACCTCCTCCTATGCTCCTTGAAGAGAGGGGTCACAGACCAGGAGTCTGAAACAGCGTGCCTTGTCTGATCGCTGTGAGTGTCACTCTTTCTTCTGTCCCTGCTCACGTAACAACTCCCTTGGAGGGCTGGAGACATGGCTCAGCCGTTAAGAACACTGGCTGCTCTACCAGAGGACCTGGGTCCAATTCCCAGCACCCACATAACAGCTCACAACTGTCTGTAACTCCAGTTCCAGGGGATCAGACACCCTCACACAGATATACATGCAGGCAAAACACCAATGCACATAAAGTAAAAATAAATCTTAAATAAAAGCAAAACGATAACAACAAAAACCCAACAACTCCCTCCGCACCACTGCCAGCCTCTGTTGCAGCTGCAGCTACCAAGCTTCGGGTCCAGGCTGGCCTCAGGGTCACTCCACAACCAAGCATGACCTTGAACTTCTGATCCTCCTGCCTCTGCCTCCCAATCGCTGAGACAGCAGGCAAGTTCCACCAAGTCTGCTTTATTTTCTCTTGTGTGCAGTACTGGGAATTGAACCCAGGACTTCGCGCGTGCGAAACAAGTGCTTTACCAGCTGAGCCCACCCCCAGCCTTAAAAGGTCATTTGTGTAAGATAACTGATTTTTAGGAATTAGCCTAAGACCTGATGCAAGCTACGCAAACGGCACGCCGCTGAGCCACATCCCTGTCTCCCTTTGGTGCCGTTTTTTGTTTTTTGAGACAGGGTTTCTCTGTATAGCCCTGGCCATCCTGGAACTCTCTTTGTAGACCCGGCTGGCCTTGAACTCACAGAGATCCTCCTGCTTCTGCCTCTTGAGTGCTGGAATTAAAGGCCTGCGCCACCACTGCCCACCTATCTCCCTACTTTTTAAAAGATAAATTTTTGAGATAGGATCTCACTATGCGGCCTAGCCTAGCCAGAGCTCAGGATCCTCCAGTGTACCACTATGCCTAGCTAACACGCAAGTGCAAGCTTTAGTCGGTCTTCTGTGCCGCGGCTTGATCTTTCCCTTCCAGTTTCTAAGCTGACGAAACAACTCATGCTCCTGGAGGCAAAGGCCCAAGAACAGGAACAGCAGCTGGAGAAGAGCCAGGGGCAGCTGGGGAGCTTACAGGCTAGATGCCAGGAACTCAAAGCACAGCTGGACAGCAAGATCGCCATGGACGTTCATACATCAATTGTCAATGAGCTGAAAAGGTGAGTGCGTCGCCTCAACGCAAGAGGTTGCCTGAGCCCTCTGTGTGAAGCGTAGAGTAGACAGAGGTTGCTCAGTTTTTGTTTTAGTTTTGCTTTTTGGGTGTCCACTAGGGCCTGGAATCTGGCTGCCAGCCATCTGCTTCCTTTTAGCCTCACTTGATTTTATATGACCCTGTACACGGGGTGTGCTCTACCCACAATGCACTGTGCAGAGGGTGCACTGTACGCTGTGTACTGAGTATGTGTCACTGTACATATGTGTCTGCCATTTCTTGTCCTTCAGCCAGTTACAAAAGGAAGAAGAGAAAGACAGCGCTGAGATGGAGGAGCTGCTGGGGAAGCTGACAGCCCTACAGGTGCAGAAGAAGAGTCTGCTTCTGGAGAAGAACAGCTGGACCAGCAGAAACAGAGCGCTAGAGGCTGAGCTGGAGCGCACGCGCAAGACAAACAGGTACCCTGGGGTGTCTGTGTGTGGGTGCTCGCGCATGTGCAGAAGCATTTCATTTCCTTTTTATCTTCATTTTATTCCTTTTATCTTTTCTTTCTCTGATAAGGACAATAAAATAGAAAGTAACAACCAAAGGGACGGATATCAGAGTATAAGTGTAACAAAAGCCTTTCTGTGGTTCTATAGTTCTCAAGAATATGCTTCAGATATTGATAACCTCAGGGCAACCCTGGACTCTAGACGGTCTCCTAACCACCTCCCCAAAGCCTGTTTTTTCACCACTACATCCCAGTTTTCTTTCTTTTTTCTTTGTTTTTAATACTTATACGTTTATTTATTTCTTGAAATATCTTTTATTCTTTGACTGTATTATACATGTATATATACTTTGGATATTGATCATTTCCTCCCTCTACTCCTCCCTTCCCCACCTGTACACACACACACACACACACACACACACACACTACACCTACCTACCCACACACCACACACCACACACATACATATACCACACACACTGTGCGCATACACACATGCATGCACACACACACACATATACAACAGAGCAGTGTATCCCCTTCCCACCTTAATATGGGATCCCATTTTTAAAAATATCTTTTAAAATGAATCAAAAGTTAGGAGACTAATATTTAATTAGCTGATTCATTGCTAGCCATTCTGTGAATGCTGTTTTGTTGTTTGTTGTGATAGGGCCCACATGGTAGGGCAGGCTGGCCTGGAGCGCTAGCACTCTTCCCAGATCAGCCTCACAAATGTGGGGATGGTAGCATGCCTGCACCGCTGGCTGAGATGGTAGCATGCCCGCGCGGCTGGCTGAGATGGTATCATGCCTGCACCGCTGGCTGAGACGGTACATGCCCGCGCCGCTGGCTGAGATGGTATCATGCCTGCACCGCTGGCTGAGACGGTACATGCCTGCACCGCTGGCTGAGATGGTAGCATGCCTGCACCGCTGGCTGAGATGGTACATGCCCACGCGGCTGGCTGAGATGGTAGCATGCCCACACCGCTGGCTGAGATGGTAGCATGCCTGCACCGCTGGCTGAGATGGTACATGCCCACACCGCTGGCTGAGATGGTATCATGCCTGCACCGCTGGCTGAGATGGTACATGCCCGCGCCGCTGGCTGAGATGGTAGCATGCCTGCACCGCTGGCTGAGATGGTATCATGCCTGCACCGCTGGCTGAGATGGTATCATGCCTGCACCGCTGGCTGAGATGGTAGCATGCCTGCACCGCTGGCTGAGATGGTAGCATGCCTGCACCGCTGGCTGAGATGGTAGCATGCCTGCACCGCTGGCTGAGATGGTAGCATGCCCGCACCGCTGGCTGAGATGGTAGCATGCCTGCACCGCTGGCTGAGATGGTATCATGCCTGCACCGCTGGCTGAGATGGTAGCATGCCTGCACCGCTGGCTGAGATGGTAGCATGCCTGCACCGCTGGCTGAGATGGTAGCATGCCCGCGCGGCTGGCTGAGATGGTAGCATGCCCGCACCGCTGGCTGAGATGGTAGCATGCCCGCGCGGCTGGCTGAGATGGTAGCATGCCCGCGCGGCTGGCTGAGATGGTAGCATGCCCGCACCGCTGGCTGAGATGGTAGCATGCCCGCGCGGCTGGCTGAGATGGTAGCATGCCCGCACCACTGGCTGAGATGGTAGCATGCCCGCGCGGCTGGCTGAGATGGTAGATGGTAGCATGCCCGCACCGCTGGCTGAGATGGTAGCATGCCCGCACCGCTGGCTGAGATGGTAGCATGCCCGCGCGGCTGGCTGAGATGGTAGCATGCCCGCACTGCCGGCTGAGATGGTACATGCCCGCGCCGTTGGCTTTTGAGTCTTGTTAACTGGATCAGGACTCAGCCCTGACACCTGACTTCATACTAGATTTACTTACTTCTCAAAACTTAAAAGAAGATGTACGTTGCTGGACAGTAGCACTTAATTGGTTAATTCTGCAGTGTTACGGGTTGGGACCCAGGGCCTTGTACCTACTAGCCAAGCTGTCTGTCACCAATCCACGCCCCATCCCTAAGTCTACTAGTATTTAGGTATTAAATGGTATGGTGGCACATGCCTTTAATTCCAGCAGGCGATCTCTGTGAGTTTGATGCCAACGTGGTCTACACAGTGAGTTCCAGGACTATATAGGGAGACTATCTCATTTTTAAAAAACTATACACACACACACCTATAAACACACACATACACATATGTATAGAGACTTACTGGTTTTTAAACATATATCTGTATACATATATTCACTCCACCCAAGCTGCGCGCGGGCTCACTTGTTTTCATTTTCCACGACTGGGGACCTCTGCAGGCGATACCAAAAGAAAATCGATGGCCTCAGAAAGCAAGTGGAAAAAGCCTTGGGGAAGGAGATGTCTGCCCACCAGTACCTGGCAAACCTGGTGGGCTTGGCAGAGAATGTCACCAAGGAACGAGACAGTCTTAAATATTTGGTGAGTCTTCTCAAAGTTATGTTCTGTGAACTTAAGTTTTATTGTAAATGTGACTTTTTAATACTATTTTTTAAGCAAATATATAAAATCTTCTGAGTTTAGTATTTTAACCACACTTAGAAATTCTCCAAAATTTTATCTTTTAACCATGGGCAAAACCTTTTTTTTTTTTTTTGAGACAAGGTATTGCTGCATAGCCTAGGCTAGCCTCGAACTCGCGATCCTCCTGCTTCCCAAGTACTGAGATTATAGTTCAACCAAAACATGTTTTAAAGAAAATCAGCCAGAACTTCTAAATAACAGCAAATGTTATTCTAGAAGGTGAACTGTGGGGCCAGGTATGGTGGTGCTGTGCCCATCACACAGCAGTGGGTGTGTCTGTGTACCCCTTTCCCCATGGCCTGAACAGCTCCCACCAGCAGATGAGTCCTGAAGATCACAGGTGCAGGGCTGGAGGGGCAGCTCGGCAGTCGCGTGCATGCCCCGTGTGTGCAAGGCCCTGGGCTTGATTCCCAGCTCTGAGGGAGGGAGCGAGAACTGGACTCCTGGAGTTAGATAGCGGTCTCCTACAGATGTAGTAGCAGGGAAGGGAATTAAGTCAATTATTGGTGTCCTAGATGCTGGAGCAGCGCACAGCCAGCAAGAACCTGGCACGGTTCTAGACATTCCCACACTGATTCAAAAAGATGTCTGCAGCAGATTGTGTGGGCGAAGAAGACAGCTACTCTCTGTGTCAAGCCATGTGCACTCAGAAAGTTCTCATAGATTCCCCAAGCTCCTCCCAGGGGCGGACTTCCAGGTGACGTTTTATAAGCCTTCTTACTCATTTGAATTTTCTCTTCTGTGTATTTTGGACACATAGCACTTCCCTGCATATAACTGTGCATGTTTTTTCCCCATCATAGCTGCTAGCATGTCATATTAATGAGTGTCTTGATGAGAGACCAAGGGGACATCATGTGTGTCAGAGAAGAGAGGTGGGGGCTATCAAGGGTGTTAGGAAAGTCCTCCCCAGGGCAGTGGGCAGAGGCTTTAGCCCTTGCTTATAGAGGAAGACGTAGAAATAGCCGGGAGCTTGAGGGAATGTTGCTACTTATTTTTAATTAAAAAGAAAAACACACTAATTGGATGTGTCTTGGTATTTTCTGTACTTAGTGTTACAAGGCATTGTTCATGATGTGACAGTGGCTGGCAGGGCTCCAGTAAATCTCATTGTACATTGCCGGCCATTTCCAAGCTGTGATTGGTTACTATTGTGAGGAGTGAGGGTCACAGGATCACTGTGCATGACAGAAGACAGCCTTGTCTTCCACTGGGCATCCACTGTGCCATCTCTCAGGCCCCCTTACTGGCAATGTCTGAGTCTTTCCTGACTCTGACCTTAAAGCCATTCAGATCTTCAGCCTGAGGCTTCCTCTGAAAAGTTGCTGTCCTGGCCACAGTGCTGAACATGAGGTGTTTTCTGTCACTGCACCTAGCACCCCTTCCTGCCACACGCCCACTGGGCTGTTGAGAGGGCCAGCAAAAGCTTGTTGGAAGGTGCCAAGCAAAACTGCTCACCTGGAGTACCTTCCTGAGCACCTGCCCGCCTTACAGTGTCGCAGTAAATAGAAAGCCATCTTATCCCATGGCAGGACACACGGGGACCCCCCATCCCTGGCAAATGAACTCATCTCCCGCGTGGGCCATAGAGTGGCACAGTCTTCTGTGGTACAGCCGGGATACTTTCCAACTTCAAGTAGCCACTTCAGACCCATACCTCAGCCTTATGGACCAGGTGTGGAACTATCATGGAAGCCGCACTCTGTATATAAAGATTTAGAAGTTGTAAGTTTAGCCAGCTTGATCTTGTAATGGCCTGAAAGCCAGGTCACTGAATCAGAACTGGATGTGGGCAGAGGTGCTGCCCTGCGCCTGGTTCAACTCATCAGCAGGACATCTGATATACCAAGGCCCTGTGACAACTTGGGGAGCTGACAGGGCACTTGGGGTCCTGTATCACCCAGACCAGGACTACATTGGCTTCCCCACTGGTCACATCCCTCCTGCACTCCAGTGTCTTTTGATTCCCCCCCCCCCCGCCCCCAGTCTTTAGGAAAGGCCTTCACTGCTCCGGGCAGTGTCTGCTGATGGCCAGGGGTCACATGGAACTTTCAGTGCCCTGTTTGGTTTCACCTACTTCCGTTATACCTTTCTGAGGGAGACACCGTAGTCTGGGGAGTAGACATGGGAACTGCCGCTGGACACTTCTTCCTGTGGGCTGGCGCACGTCATTAGCTTTCTTTCCTTCCTCAGATGCCAGCTGCCACCACTAGGCTGCCTTAGGAGGGAGGCACCGCAGACGTTTCTCCTCCATTCTGGCATCTGGGACCCTTAGTGGTGTGTGGGAGCTTGTCTCCCATCTGGGGAGCAGTGCCAACTGCTTGGCTTCAGATGGCATCCCTCTTGGCTATGCTGTCTGCCATGCTGGTCTCAGACGAGCGTCAGGTGTTTGTATTGTTTCTATCACTCCCTCCTGTTCTGTTGTGATTACATGAGACAAGTGATCCCAACACTTCTTCCTTGAGTACTAATGAAGGAACCACGGCCAGAAGCTACTGAGGGAAGGAAGAGTTTCTTCTGGCTTGTGGTTCCAGAGGAAGAGTCCATAACAGCAGGCATGGCAGCAGGCAGCCAGGGCAGGAAGCTAGGAGGTCCCGTCTCAGCCACACACAGGAAGCAGAAGATGCACTGGAAGTGGGGCAAGGCTAACAACTCTCAGGGCTCACCCCCAGTGATAGACTTCCTCCAGCAAGGCTCCACCTCCTTAAGGTTCCATGCTTCCCAAACAAGGCCAGCCACTGGGGACCTGTGGGAGACATACAGGAGTGCTGTGTCCAATGGCATAGCGATGTGTTCTGAAGCCCTTAGAGGTCTAGTCTGAGGGACCCCAGCTCCTCCTTTTGTACCTAGGAGAGATGCCCAGTGTGGTCCCCATCCTTGTTGGTCCTTAGTCCTTGTCCCAGCTCTGCCCACAGCCCTCTCTCAGGTAGTGAGCTCCTTTGTGACTGGGAATGTTCTCTGTAGTGTGTGCAGGGGGAGGAGGGCGCTAGGGATTGGACCTGGGGCCTCGCGAATGCTGGGCAGGTGGTATGCCAGTGGGCTAAGACCCAGAGCAGTTCACAGGACTTTCTGTGTAAGCTAAAGTAATGCTTCCGTTTCTACCCTCTCCACAGGCTCAGTGTTTAGAGAGTGAGAAGCACGGAGTCCTCAACAAAATCCTGAAAGGCAACATTCGCCTGGGGAAGCTGGAGGAGAGGGTGAAGGTAAGCAGCTGTCAGTGCATGTCTCCCCGTGGGAAAGGGGCTTCCGAGGGGGTCTGTGTGTCTCACACGGGAAGAAAAACTGTGCCGGACTTTGCTGGCAGACAGTACCTTGTCCCTCTCAGGTAAGCTGTGGTTTGCTGCATAATGAAACACCATGCAATTATTTGTTTAAAAAAAATACAGGGAAGTCTGCTGGCTCAGTGCTTAAGTGATATCACTACGAAAGTATTTACATTTTAAAGATTTGTTTATTATGTATACAGTGTCCTGCCTGCATGTATGCCTGCAGGCCAGAAGAGGGCACCAGATCTCTTTATAGATGGTTGTGAGCCACCATGTGGTTGCTGGGAATTGAACAGGGGATCTCTGGAAGAGCAGCCAATGCTTTGACCTGCTGAACCATCTCTCCAACCTAAAAATTATTTTTTTTAAAAAAAAGTTTTTTTTTTAAAAACCTGAAAATGTAAAAGCTGTACACAGTTCTTTTTGTTCTGTTTCATTTTGTTTTCTGAGACAGGGTCTCTCTGTATTACAGCTCTAGCTGTCCTGGAACTCACTTTGTAAACCAGGCTAGCCTTGAACTCACAGAGATCTGCTTAAAGGTGTGTGCCATCACCGTCCGGTCCCAGTTTTTTTTTTAAAGAGACCTTCTTTTATTTTATGTGTATGAGTGTTTGCTGAGTGTATGTACACCATGAGCATCCTGGTGCCCGCAGAAGTCAGAAGACAGCAGATCTCCTGAACTCTGGATTTAGAGACGGTTGTGAGCTAAACCTGGGTCCTCAGGAAGAACAGCCCATGCTCTTTGGTACTGAGCCATCTCTCCAGCCTCCTAGATGTATTTTTATTTTGTTGTTGTTTTTATTTTTTTGTTTTGAGACATGGTTTCTCTGTGTAGTCCTGGCTGTCCTGGAACTCTCTCTTTGGCCAGGCTGGCCTTGAACTCAGAGATCTACCTGCCTCTTCCTCCTGAGTGCTGAGATTAAAGGCATGCACCACGACATTCTGGCTATTTTTTTTGTATTTATTCACTTTTGTTTTATGTGTGTAAGTATCTTTTCTGCGTATGGGGGTGTCTTATCTCTGAAACTGGAGTTAAGAATGGTTGTTAGCCACTTGGAATTGAACTCGGGTCCTCTGCAAAGGCAGACAGAGCTCTTAACTGCTGAGCCACCTCTCCAGCCCCAAGATTTGATTTTAAAACTTTTTTGTATTCAGTGTCTGTGTGTGATGCATGTGTGCCTTGGCTGCATGCAGTATGCATGGGTGTCATAAGACAACTTGGTGGAGTTATTTTTCTCCTTCCAGCTTTATGCAGGTTTGCTGGGATCAGACTCAGGGCTTCAGGTGTCGTCAGGCAGCAAGGATCCTACCCACTGAGTCACCTCGCCAGCCCCTCTCAGCACTTCTTAAACTGATGTCAGAGATTGAGATACATGACTCCCATAGCACTGGTATCCTAACATATGCCTGATGGTCAGTTTTCATATTTACGCTGCCTTAAGAGATGGCTAGAGGGACTGGAGAGATGGCTCAGTGGTTAGAGCCTTGAATATTACTTAAAAGGCATAGGGGATACTTGAGGACCTGAGTTACATGGAAGGAGAGGTGACAAGCCAACTTTTTATCCTTTTATTGTATTTCTTAGTAGGGCTTGTATTTTATTGTATTTCTTAGTAGGGCTTGTACCCAGAACCACTTGTGTGCCAGGCAGGCACCTTGCCACTGAGCTACACTGAGCTCCTACATGAGACATCTTTGGTAAAGAGAAACAGCGTTGATGGCAGTGAACGTTCTTTTTTAAGCTGACAGTTGATGGAAGGATTGTCCGTGAAAAATGGAGGCATAGGTGCTAGGCCCAGCATGCACGAGTCCCTGAGTTTGATCCTTGGCACTGCCTAAAGCTGGATTGGATGGTGCACATCTGTAATCCCAGTACGGGAGGTAGAACAAGAAGGATCCCGAGGTCATGGTCACCTTCAGCTATTTACGGGATTTGAGCCTGGGCTGCTCAAAGCCCTGCCTCAAAAACAAAACAAACAAATAAAAATTGCGGAAGTAGATTAATTTGTGAAAACATCCAATTAGTTCTGCGATAGATATTTTATGTTTCATTTTCATTTTTAGTATATTAATCCCACAAAAATCAGATATAATGCAGATTAGAAATTTGGTTTTCCTTAGATTTTATTTTGTTTTTAATTGTGTGTGTGTGTGTGTGTGTGTGTGTGTGGGAGTGAGCACGTGAGTGTAGGTGCCCTTGGAAGCCAGAGGAGGGCGTCGGATCCCCTGGGGCTGGAGTTACAGGTGGTTTTGAGCAGCCCACAGGGGTGCTGGGAACTGAACATGGGTCCTCTATAAGTATGTAAGCACTCTTAACCTCTGAGCCATCTCTCAGGACTTTACCTGAAATTCTTTTCTTTTTTTTTTTTTGTATTTTTAAAGACTTTATTTTAAATTGTTAGTCCACATGAATGCAGTGCTCATAGAGGCCAGAAGAGGGCATCAGACCCTCTAAAACTGGAGTTACAGATGTTACATAGATGATATGTGTTTTTCTTTTTTTAATTAATTAATTTATTTATTAAAGATTTCTGCCTCCTCCCCACCACCGCCTCCCATTTCCCTCCCCCTCCCCATCAAGTCCCCCTCCCTCATCAGCTCGAAGAGCAATCAGGGTTCCCTGACCTGTGGGAAGTCCAAGGACCACCCACCTCCATCCAGGTCTAGTAAGGTGAGCATCCAAACTGCCTAGGCTCCCCCAAAGCTAGTACGTGCAGTGGGATCAAAAACCCATTGCCATTGTTCTTGAGTTCTCAGTAGTCCTCATTGTCCGCTATGTTCAGTGAGTCTGGTTTTTTCCCAGGCTTTTTCAGACCCAGGCCAGCTGGCCTTGGTGAGTTCCCGATAGAACATCCCCATTGTCTCAGTGTGTGGGTGCACCCCTCGCGGTCCTGAGTTCCTTGCTCGTGCTCTCTCTCCTTCTGCTCCTGATTTGGACCTTGAGATTTCAGTCCGGTGCTCCAATGTGGGTCTCTGTCTCTGTCTCCTTTCATCGCCTGATAAAGGTTAATATTCAGGAGGATGCCTAGATGTTTGTCTTTGGATTCACCTTCTTATTTAGCTTCTCTAGGATCGCGAATTATAGGCTCAATGTCCTTTATTTATGGCTAGAAACCAAATATGAGTGAGTACATCCCATGTTCCTCTTTTTGGGTCTGGCTTACCTCACTCAGGATAGTGTTTTCTATTTCCATCCATTTGTACGCAAAATTCAAGAAGTCCTTGTTTTTTACTGCTGAGTAGTACTCTAATATGAAATTCTTTTGTATCATTTTTATTTTGTTTTCTGGAGTCAGAGTCTCACTATGTAGCCCAGGTGACCGCAGACTCATTTCTGCCTCTGCCTCCCGAGTGCTGGGATTACCCAGTTTCACACATTGCTGGGGACCGAGTCTAGGGCTTTGTGTGAATGCCAGGCAGGCGCTCTACCCAAGCTCCAGCTGTGCATGGTCATTCAGTGCTTTTAAAATCTAGGCTTGCCTTCCAGCTCAGTGTTGTCTGAGGCACACACATCCAGCCCGTGAGCACTGACTTCCAAGAGGCAGGAGGCTTGCTCACTGAATTTCTTCCCTGCAGGGGTACAAGAAACAGGCTGCTCTGAAGCTGGGGGACATCCATCACCGCCTGATGGAACAGCAGGAGGACTTTGCTGGCAAAGCAGCTCAGTACCAGAAGGAGATGCAGCACCTGCAGCGGATGCTGCGGGAAAAGCAAGAGGTCCTGGATGAGGCGCTGCAGCAGAAACGGTAGGTTGTGAGTCTGCACACATGAGCAAGCAGCAGCCAGAAGGGCACCTCGGGTGCCCTCCTCTCACACTGCTCCTTTGAGGCAGGGTCTCTCTGGGATCCCGGTGCTTGCATTTTCTCAGCTAGACTGGAAGCCAGCCAGCCCCATAATCCACTATCTTTTGCCACCCTGGGAGCTAGAGTTACGTGTGTGTGTTTTGGGTGCCTGCCTTCTTACTCGAGGCTGGGATCCAAGCACCCAGCCTCACGATTCCACAGCAAGTGATGCCACAGCCCAGAATTACTGAGCCACCTCTCTCTCCAGCCCCTGTTCCCATTGTTGTTCTCTCTCTCTCTCTCTCTCTCTCTCTCTCTCTCTCTCTCTCTCTCCCTCTCTCTTTGTGTGTGTGTGTGTGTGTGTGTGTGTGTGTGTGTGTGTAGTGTTTGCTTGTTTTTAGATACTCTGTAGCCCAGGCTACACATGCCAACAATACTGAGTTATCATTTTTTAAAAATAGGTGGTCCATTATCTTATTCTATCTCTGTGAAGACACATTATGACCATGGCAACACTTATAAAAGAAAGTATTTAATTGGGGCTGACTTACAGATTTGGAAAGTTAGTCCATTATCACCATGGTGGGGAACATGGTAACATACACACGGGCATGGGAGCTATGTTTGTAGGCAGAAGGCAGAGAGAGACAGAGAGAGGTGGGGTGGGAGGCTTTTGAAACCTTGAAATCTGCCCCCAGTGTCACATCTTCTCCAACAGGGCCACACCTCCTAATCCTTCCAAGCAGTTCTTTAGCTGAGGACCAAGCTTGCAAACATGTAAGCCTATGGGGGTCATTCTTATTCAAAACACCACCTCCACCCTTCTCTTTCTTCCTCCTGTCCTGCTGAGTGTGGTGTCCCGGGCCTGTTACCTTGGCAAGTGGAGGCAGGAGGATCAGGAGTTCAAGGTCATCTTTGAACATTGTGCTGCTGGCCTGGGCTATCTGAGATCTTGTCTCAAAAAATACTTCTCCTTTGGGGCCAGGCACCCATGTGGTGCACAGGCATACAGCAGACAAAACACTTATATACATAAAGGTAAAAAATAACATTTTTTTTAAAAAAAAAAAAACCTGTACAAACCCCGCTTTTCTATCACTTTATATTCTGCAGTTTTGCTGCATGTTCAAAGTTTCTTCTTATTTATCTACTGAGTATAAATAATACTATGTTATTTGGACTCTGGGATGTTACATCTTTCTTTAGAGCTAGGAAAATTTCAGACATCATCCCTCTGGGCTATTGGTTTGTTTTGAGACAGGTTCTCACTGTGTAGACCTGTCTATCCTGGAACTCAACTCTGTAGACCAGGCTGGCCTTGAACTCAGAGATCCTCCTGCCTCTGCCTCCCGAGTGCTGGGATAAAGGCTCACCCTGAACTTCTGAGTGCTCCTCACGCCTTAGCCTTCTGAGTGCTCCTCACGCCTTAGCCTTCTGAATGCTGAGATCATGCAACACCACACTGCTGAGAAGCACACACGCACACACGCACACACACACACACTCCACATACACACACACAAAGTGACTGTCTCGTTGCTTCTCAGTGTCCCTGTGGAACTCAGGTTAGGTAGAGGTCAGATCCTCTTGCTGAGCCCTATACTTGGCACCTTTCAAAGTTTCCAACTATTAGCTTTTCTGGTCTACATTTTCAGTGGTTTGTCTGTCTGTCTGTCTGTTTTCTGCTTAGCTTTTCTATTTAGTTATCTCTTCGTCTATGCTCAGTGTTGGACCTTCTCAGCCCTGAGGTTTTGGTTCAGCAACCTTTGTGAAACTAAAACAGGAGAAATACCCCGTGCAGGCTGAGGGTTCTGTTTGCAGTTGAGACAGGTAAGAATAAGTTGCTGTTTGTTCAATGTTTGTTTGGCCCATCAGCATCAGATATACTTGATCACGGGTGGCCAGGAGGTGCATGGACAGGACATATTTCAGGATGTATGCCTGTCCCTGATTGGACCTGAGGGGAGATGTGGTGAATTATGGGTTTTGCCTTTTTAAGCGCCTGGGAACCATGACTCTTGGCCATTTCCTGGGAACCCGGGTATGGACCTGGCCAGAGTCTATCCACCTGCCCTGTATTTAATTAAAACTTGCTTCAGATTTGGCTTTAAATTGTGGTAGTGGTCTTATTCTTGACATTTCTGGAGGCCTCCAGCAAGATTCAGACCACCCACCCAAGTCTAACGCTGGACCTTCACTCTGAAACTTGAGGACTGAGGGGCCACCTCAGGAGGCAGATGCTCGGACTGTCAGGGTGAACTGCTGTGCTGAGGAAAACAGCAAGAGCCTCCGCTCAGTCATAGTCTGCCCTATTCTGGAGGACCCCAGTCTGGGACGTGGAGGGGGTTCCACTGGACTTTAA
The DNA here is from genome assembly GCF_037038515.1 of Microtus pennsylvanicus. Classification (NCBI taxonomy): domain Eukaryota; kingdom Metazoa; phylum Chordata; class Mammalia; order Rodentia; family Cricetidae; genus Microtus; species Microtus pennsylvanicus. The sequence continues at coordinate 131,730,902 of NC_134579.1, read as the reverse complement.
TATTCTCCTATCCAGGGCAAATTGCAGGATGTCGCTCACCTGCCTGGTTCTGGTTGGTTGGAAAGTTTTGTCTGTCCGTTTTCAGTGTGTGGACGGGTCTGTCTGCTCTCTCTGCTGCCACCAGCTGCCAGCCACCACTGTGCCATGGCTGCTTTTGAGCTCTCTGGTCAGTGGATCTGGGTTAGCAGGAGTTGAGATGTCTTTGGGTGTGGCTGACACTGGAGTTGTTTTACGTTGTCCTGGCTCTTGGACTGGAAGCATCTGTCACTGGAGGTCTGACTGCTTCAAGGCTCATATGCGCTATTGGAATTTCTTTTCTTTTTCAAAAGATGTGCGTGTGTCCGTCCATTCATCTATCTGTCTATCTGTCTGTGTTTACACATGTGCGTGGAGACCAGAAGTTGACATCAAAGTCTTCCACAGTCACTCTCCCCCGCTTTCTTCTCTAGACCCAGCCTCTCCATCTGGTTAGACCAGTGGACCAGCAAGACCAAGGATCCACACTCAGGTCCTTGACTGACTGAGCCAACTCCCAGCCCCTGACTTGCTTCTCAGTTGGGCTGTTTTCAACCCACCTCCTCCTTTTTGTTTTCTTCTCCAGAGAAATGGAAGGTGAGCTTGAAATGGTTCTGGAGTCCACCGCCAAGGAGAACAGAAGGATGCGAGGCCTTCTCCAGGCCACCCTGGAGAGGGGCAGCCCCCAGCACCCCAGAGCTCCTGAGGACACTTGCTACAGTGGCATCGCTCAGGGAGACCTGCTGATTGGCCACAATTTCAGCTACGGTGATGTGCGGTCTGCTGCTGCCATTGCCCGCCAGAGTCTGGGGGAGTCTGTGGCCTAGACCTCCTTGTGTGAGGTGGACTCCCCCCAAGCTCACGGTGGGTGGCTCCTCTCCTCAGGAAAGCCGGTGTAGCAAGGAAGCCAGAGGAAGCCACTGAATGACACAGGGAAGAAAAATAAACCAGCCCAGGCATCAGATGCTTGTCCATGTTTCTTTTTGGCTTTAATTCATTTTTCTTTCTTTCTTTTTTTTTTTTTTGGCTCCCCGTCGGGGAATCGACATTTTTCTTTTTTAAAGTGTTAGGTATGATCCCAGGGGTCTATACAGGCGAGGCAGCAGGCTGCCACTGGGCTACATCCCAGCACTGGTCTGAGTCAGGGTCTCACCGTGCAGCCCAGGCAGGCCTTGAACATTTGATCTTCATGCCTTACTGTTATTCTTTATAAAGATATGGTGGTGGGGGGAACCAGTCCCAGGAGGGGCAGCAGTGAGATACCCAAGGCCTCAGCTGGGCAGAGGGGGGTCCCCCAGGCCTCAGTGGATCCCCTTGGCAGGTGGGAGACCGTGGTGGGCGAGAGACAGACAGATACTCCATGCAGAGAGAGAGAGAGTTGGGTATAGAGTTTATTTGGTGGGTTATGGAGGGGAAAGGAAGGAGGGAAGGGGAAAGGAGAAGGGTGGCAGTAGTTACCACTTCGGAAAAAGGACTGAAAGAGAGGGAGAGCAGGCTGGAGAGGTGGGGGTGAGAGGTGGGGAAGGGAGTGGGTGGAGTTTGTCTCTTAAAGGGGCAGGGTACCCAGGTAATAGGGAAGGTCAGCAAAATAATCACACTTACCCTCCTCAGTGCTGGGATTACAGGAATGCCCTGCCACACACCTCTCTATATTGATGTGAGATACTTCCTGTATACTGTGAATATGTGCTACTCTCATTGGTTGATAAGTAAAGCTTAATTGGCCTATAGCCAGGCAGAATATAACTAGGCAGGAAAGCCAGCTGGAGGTACAGGGAGGAGCTCTGAGTTGAGGGGAAGCCAGTAGCAGGAGAAGCAAGATGCCAGCAAGCCAGTAACACCATGGCCACATGGCAAGACATAGATTAATAGAAATGGGTTAATTTAAATATAAGAGCAAGCTAGTAATAAGCCATTGCCATTGTCATGGGGCAAGCATTGAGTAATATTAAGCCTCTGAGTATTTATTCAGGAACTGGTGGGCAGGAGAGAAGCCTACTGTTATTCTTTTTTAAAAAATGCTGCAAGATCCCCGCGGCAGTAGGCAGCAGAAATGCTGTAGGTCCCAAATGGTGGTAGCAGGCCATGCGGTGGCAGGCAGCGGGCTCTGGGAGCAGCCAGTCCCAGGCAGAAATGGCTGCCGGTCCCAGAGCAGTGGTGGCCTGAGCGGTGGTGGTGGTGGCGGGCCATGTGGCGGCAGACAGTAGGCCCTGGGAGCAGCCAGTCCCAGGCAGAGACAGCTGCTGGTCCCAGAGCAGTGGTGGCGGGCCATGTGGCAGCAGGCAGTGGGCCCCAGGCAGAGACAGCTGCTGGTCCCCGAGCAATGGCTGGTCCCAGGCAGGGAGACACATGGCAGGTGGGCAGAAAACAGAAATATGGATAGACACGACCTGCAGGGTGAGGTTGAATGTTTATTCAGGGGGTTATGGAGGAGGAAGGGTGAAAGGGGGGGATAGAGAGAGAGGGAGAGAGAGAGAGAAGAGGAGAAAGAGACAGAGAAGGGGGAAGCAGAGAAGTGGGGAGAGAGGCAGAAGGGAAACTGCCTCTCCAAGAGGAAGATGGAAAAGAGAAAGAGCTCAGGCCGGAAGCTGAAGATCAGCTTGCCTCAGCAGATGGGGAGGGGAATGGGTGTGGCTTGTATCTTAAAGGGACCAAAACCATAACATTCCCAGGTCTTCCTTATAATAAAAATCACGCACATCAAGGAAGCAGAAAAGGAAGGGCCCAAGATGGCGTGGGCAGGTCAGAGGTAATGGGAGTGGGCGTGGCTTGTCCCTTAAAGCGACAGGAAAGCACAACACCTACAGTTACACCACATTGCTCTTAATGATGTGCTTGCTGCATTTTCAATGAGATCACAGCCTCTGGTCACACTGCTCCCGAGTGTGATGCTCCTGAGATGCTCCTAGCTGGGCCACTAAGAAAACAAGTGAAGGTCATGGGGCAGGTCAAGTTCCAGGAAATAGAAACTCAGTTCTTACAGTAAATGGAAACTTATTTTTAACAATACAGTAGCCTCTGCCTTCAAAATGGAGTCAGGTAGGTTCCTCATTGTCAAGTGACTGTGAGAAGGATTTGAGACCTGCTGAGGCTTGGCTCTATTCAGTAAATTCTTAGGTCCTTTTATAATGCCCAGACCACAGTGTCCCCCCAAAAAACCCAAGTTCACACTCATATGCGAAAGCAAAGAGGCTTTATTCAAGCTTAAGATTGGACCCTCCATCTGTCCAACACAGCAGTGAGAACGAAGAGACTAAGCTCAGTTGGGGTGGGGTTTTTATCATAGTAGGCTTTGAGGGGTTTCCACGGTTCAAGACCCCTGATTGGCTGACATTTACCTGGGTGTCTAGTGTAAGGGAATAGATTGTGTGTGTGTGTGTGTGTGTGCTGGGCTCAGGGACATCTGGTGATCTTATCTAATCTTATCTAATGGTTGGAATGTTCGGAATGCCAGGTAATTCCCCTTAGATGCTAGCCCATCCCTGGGTGGTGTCAGCTTGCGGCTTTTCTTGGATCTAGGTGTGGTTCCTTCTGTTTGTGTGTTGCTTTAATTGGTTATTTAATAAACTGCCTTGGCTTAGTTGATAGGGCAGAACTATAGTTGATAGGGCAGAACTTAGGCAGAGAAGACAAAATTGAATTCTGGGAGGAAAAAAGGAGAGTCAGAGAGAGGCCATGGCTCCTCTGTCTGAGACATACGCTGGTTAGAATCTTTCCCGGTAAACCCCTGCCATGTGACGATACACAGATTAATAGAGATGAGTTAAACTGAGATGTAAGAGTTAGCCAATAAGAAGTTAGAGCTAATGACCAAGCAGTGTTTCAATTAATACAGCTTTTGTGTGGTTATTTCAGGGGTAAGCTAGTCCGGTGAACAAGCATGCCCCCTCCCTCCCACACCCAGGGTGGCTGAATTGGGAGGCAGTAGGCCTTCAAGAAATCCTTAAGGTCAGTTTAACCTGACTGGTTATGGTGAGGGTGAAATTACCTGGTGCGAGTGAGAAGGAAACACGGAACACGCAACAAACCCGCTTAGGAGTTTATTAGAGGGGGCGTGTACAGGCCTGGGGAAGTCAGGGTACAGAGAAAGAGAGAAATGAAAATGGCGTGTCCAGCTTTTAAAAGCTGTCTAGCACAGGGGGTTGACATGGCTACGCCATACACAGATGACAAGGCTCACGCATACACGCGAGGGCTTAGCTGAGTCGTAAGTGGATGAGGTAACCACGCATGCGCACAACGCGAGGGCTTAGCTGAGTCATAAGTGGATGCACGTGGGTCACGCTGGGCCCTTTAACAGCCCTGGGGGCCATTAGGCACTTCTGCCTGAGGGCTTGTCTGCACATGCATGGCCCCTAGAACCCAGAAGTATCAGCCTTATTTGTGATTGAAATTATTACAGAGGGGAAAGACAGAATTGAAGATTAAAGTAGTTAAAATTACATCAGGCATGGTTGAGGCATGTGATTAATAGCTGTCATTAGCCGTGTAGTTAGTGACTGTCATCAATCCTATCCTTATCAGCCTTACCCAGGGTGGAGTTCAACTCGTTTCAGGAATTTGGGAGGGCATACGAGAGGTAGTCTTAGTTTAGCTAAAATTTAACCCTCACATTCCCCCCTTCTGATATGTTACTAGGGGGCCAATTATGGGACCCCACTATCCCTTAATCCCATTTGGTCCCCAAGTAAAGGTTGGTACCATGGTTCCTGTGCCACTTCCTAATTTTGATAACCATTTTGTGTCACGGCCTGGTGTTGGAGGAGGGTGACCAGTAAACGTGTGGTTCCCAGCCTTTGCTTTATAAACTGAGTGAGTTTGTTAAGTATGCAAGGGCCAGAAGTGAGTATTACGAGTAAAATAAGAAGTGGTTCCAATGTAATGGAAATTAAGGTTGTTTGATGTGGGAGTGTCATATATCAATCTGTTGATTTCATTGGCTAAGCAATAAAGAAACTGCTAGGCCCATTGGATAGGCCCACCCTTAGGTGGGTGGAGTAAACAGAACAGAATGCCGGGAGGAAGAGGAAGTGAGCTCAGACTCCGCAGCTCTCCTCTCCTGAGCAGACGATTCAGAGAGACGCCATGCTACCTGCTCCAGGGAAGACGCACACTATGAAGCTCCGACCCAGGATGGACTTAGGCTAGAATCTTCCCGGTAAGCGCACCTAGGGGCGCTACACAGATGATTAGAAATGGGCTAAATTAATATGTGAGAATTAGCCTAGAAGAGGCTAGATAGGAATGGGCCAGAGCAGTGTTTAAAAGAATACAGTTTCCGTGTAATTATTTCGGGGCATAAGCTAGCCAAGCAGGCGGCTGGGGTTTTGGGGACATAGCCCTGCCGCTGCCCTTATTACTACAGTTGTTAGTCAGGGTAAAGAATTAAACCAAGATTCAAACCAGCTTTGGTTAGCTTTGCCTTCTTTTTTGTATCTGGCCAAGCCTTCCCTAACTTTTGTCATGGAGTCTTTAACTGCTTTGAATGATCTACATAAAAGCAACCTTCTTCACCTAGAGCTGCACAAAGCCCTCCCTGTTGAGAAAGATGAGGCCTAAACCACACCTATTCTGCAGGACCACCTCAGCTAGTGAGGTCAGGGAGTCTTATAAATGGGAAATTGCATTTTCCATTCTCCCTATGTCAAAGTCTATGCTCTTACGGGTTGGAATAATGCTGTTGTTGAGTGACTGAAGCTGTCCTTCCAGTCTCCAGTCCCTCCAGGCTGGCCCCCAACTAGACACTCAGGGTGAGTGCAGTAATGGGCTCCCTCTTGGTGATTCTAGGGGAACAGAAGTGGTTGTCATAGCCTGGTGAAAAATTCAGAGTTTATACAGTAAATCAGTCTGGGGACTAGTCTAACTAGCACCCAGAATCCTAAAGGCACCTAGATGTAAACAGGGTGAGCCCCATGGAACAAGCCCACCAGGTATCATTTTGGGAATTAAGTAGTCCTAAGAGCTAGGTGCATTAAGGTTTGGTTGCAAAGTACCACCCAAGCAGAGATTTCTTGTGATTTCCTCCCAGTGATTTCTTGAAGAGTTAAATTGATTAAGTAAAAATGCTGCAGGTCCCCAAGCGGTGGCAGTGGGCATTGGGTCCTGACAGCAGCCAGTCTCAGACAGAGACGGCGCAGTTCCCCAAATGGCTGCAGTGGGCCATGAGGGGCAGCGAGTCCTACTAGGAGAGACAGACAGATGGGCACAGCACAAAACCATGCCGCAGATCTCCTAAGGTGGCTGGTCCCGGGCAAGGAGCCACGCAGAGGGCGAGAGACAGAGACATGGAGAGGCATACCATGCAGGGTGAGGTTGGATATTTATTTAGTGGGTTATAGAAAGGAAAGGGGAGAAGAGCAGGAGGGAGCAGAGGGGGGAAGGGGAGAAGTGGGGAGAAGGGAGAGACAGAAGCTGCCTCTTTGAGAGGGAGATGGAAAGAGGAAGGGACTCAGGCTGGAAACTAAAGATCAGCTTACCTTGATGGTTGGGGGTGGGAATGGGCGTTGCTTGTCTCTTAAAGGGACAGAGCAGACCATTACATTCCCATCTCTTTTATAATAAAAAGGTGGGAGTTTAGGTACAACAGATTAAAGGAATTGGGGCAGTGGATTCTCAAGACTGCTTTTTTTGTAGGCATTGTCTGAGGTGGGGGGGAACCTGAGAAAGCCGGGCCACATCCTGGCGTAGCTGGTCCGTTTTTCCTGTCCAGTCTTTGTGGTATGGAAATATCTGGTGTCTTTTATACCTGTTTAAGTTATTGGCAGAACAGAGGACAAAGTTACGTTTAGGAAAAGAAAATTAGGACCAGAGAATTGAGCGGCAGGTGTATCTGATCTGTTTAAGGTGAATCCTTCAATTCAGCTCCCTGGAACTCAAAAGAATATTTTGAGTTTGTGAAAACAGAAGTTTTAGACATATACATTGTATAAACTGTAGCATATTTATATCAACATAATTGTGACAGATATTTTTGCACAATGAAAAGTATTTTTAAGACTATGGAAGGCAGTGTGAAAGAGAAATTTGTTAACTTGCATTTATCCTCACACCTTTATAATTTACAGGGCTTGTATCTGTATTTATATTTTACTGAAACTTGTTTGATTAGGTTGTCCTTTTAAACTGACAGAACCTCTCAGCTGTCAAACTGCATCAGATATCTTTGAAAAGGATGAAATTTTACTTGAGTTATTGATTAAAAAAAAAGACAGAGAATTTACTTGATTGGCACCTAGAGCTACTCTTCAGGGTCCTCCATGGTCACTGAAAGTCGTCTTTGCCTTTTGTTGTTTATCGCAGGGCCTGCCAGGCTCCGGAAGATCCTATGGGCTAAGAAATCTGTAGGAAGACAAGCCTACCTTGACCTGAGCAGCTAGGTTGTCAGTTCCAGTGATTCTGTCCATGTCCGGAGATCTTCAGTTTGGATGAAAGGCAGTTTTTCCCAGTGGTCAGTGCTTGGCAGTTGAAGCAAATTGCAAATGGACGTTGTTCTATGCCCATTTGTCTTCTGCCTTCTTTGAAGGAAGTAGAATACTGCTAGATGCCAAATTGTCTCTTTTTGTTATAAAAAGTATTTTAATAATTAAATATTTAAATGCTATATTCCCCAGATCTCTGAGCAGTTGAGGGCTGTTTATCAGGTATAACTACAGTATAGAATCTGCCTGGAGAGCTGGGTTCAAGCTTGACTGTACTGGCTCTTAACAGGTAAGATTTACACTCGTGCCGGGCGGTGGTGGCGCATGCCTTTAATCCCAGCACTCGGGAGGCAGAGGCAGGCGGTCTACAAGAGCTAGTTCTAGGACAGGCTCCAAAACCACAGAGAAACCCTGTCTCGAAAAACCACAAAAAAAAATTTACACTCGTAAAAAAACAGGAAGAAGAAAAAACTACTTTCAATAGAAGGTTAACGGCAGAACTGACAATAGTAGAGAACAGCTTAATATATTTTAAATCAGGGTTGGATTAAATATATCATATTGTTGTAAGAGACTTAAAAGTACATACCAATTTAAAACATGAGATTTACTGTTTCTGTAGTCTGAAATGAGATACAATGGACAGACAATTATAACATTTAAGTTTCATGTATGAACACACGCAAAGTGAACAGGAATTGGGTGGAGTGGATGCTCTTGGTGGGCCCTTCCAAAGGCATGCCACTGCCCAAAACACACATGCAACAGAGTCAGCACTGGGGGCCAGATAGGAAATACCTCAGTAAAGATGGCAGAACATGGTCACCCTAATACAAAACTACATACAATAAGAACAAATATCAAGTATAAAAATTAGAACTACAGCCAGTATAAGCAATATCAAGCAAGAAACATATGCTAAATGTTTCAATAATCATCCTATCCTAAGGAGTCTAAGTCTTGTATTAGAAATAGCTTGGCCAAGTCATGAGAGGAAAGTAACTACAACTATCTAGTCTTCAACCCCACTGAAGACCTGAGAAGGGCAATAATATTACTTGAGTAAACAGGAAGTGCCATCAAGAAACTTCCAAAATGTGTAACAAATGACAGAGACAACTAGCTACCTGGGAAATCACCCAAAGTCTGATTTGCAATGTTAGGGCAACCAACTTTGGCTAAAACCTAGCGTAACTGACAAACCATTTTCAGAGACAGGAAAATTTTCAAAACTGTTTTACCCTGTCTTGGCAAGTTTGACAGTCTTTTTTCCTTGTATCCTGCTTGTCCTATCCGGACACCATGCATTTTGTCAGTGGTAAAGGCATGGGCAATTCCTTGCCCAAAGGCCAGTTTGGCAAAGAAGTGTCTTTAGTGCTCAACATTCTCTCAGGAATAGATTGGTGCTGCCAGGAGCAATTGTGTCTCATGCCAACAGAACCCTAATTTATTTAAATGCCATATTCTACAGTTCCCTGAGAAGAATTAACTTGATTACTGCCGGGAGGGCCATCTGAAATAGGTAAACAGGCAAAACTTTCCTCAAGGGTCAATCTCCCTTGGGCAGTGGTGATTTTTCTTTTCTTGTGTTTGAATTGTCCACCATAATCTCTTTCTTTCCTTATTGGTCATCTTGGTCTTCCCCATTGTCCTGACGGGATGGGAGAAATTTTAAGTTATGAGTGGGTAGCCATATAGGCATTTTCCCTCTGTTTGGGAAGACACATCCATATCCTTGGCCCTGTGTCAACAGGGATCTGGGCCCCTCCATTGGTTAGTGAGAGGATTCTTCTACCTAACCTTTAGGTAGGGCCTCATTGGTAGGGATCCCCAATGTTTCTGGAATCTATTTTCTTCATCTTATTTTTGAAAAACTTAAATATTGATGGTTAATTAATACCTTTTGCAGTTGTAAATAGGGGGAGACTTCTGCTTTTTGTTTTATAAGGATCTCTTTGAAATATTGATGATGTCTTCAGACAATCGCTTGACCCTGCGGGTTGTATGGGATCCTGGTAATATGGGCTATATTCCATTTCTGGAAGAATTCTTTTTTTAAAAAATATTTATTTATTTATTTATTTATTATGTATACAATATTCTGTCTGTGTGTATGTCTGTAGGCCAGAAGAGGGCACCAGACCTCATTAAAGATGGTTGTGAGCCACCATGTGGTTGCTGGGAATTGAACTCAGAACCTTTGGAAGAGCAGGCAATGCTCTTAACCACTGAGCCATCTCTCCAGCCCCTGGAAGAATTCTTTTAATGTTTTACTTATAAAACAGTGACCATTGTCAGTCTTGACCTGTTGTGGTAGTCCGAACATAGCAAAACATTTTAAGAAGTGGTTTTTGGCATGGGTTGCTTTTTCCCCTGAGTGTGCAGTAGCCCAGCATGCCATAGAGTACATGTCTATGGTCACAAATATATATTTTAATTTGCCAAACGAAGGGTAATGTGTTACATCTGTTTGCCAGATGATATTGGGTCCTAACCCTCTTGGGTTCACCCCCAAGCCTTGTAAAGAGCGGTGCGGAAAAACTCTTGGAAAGTATTACATGTATGAGCAATTCCCTTTAATTCTGTTGTGGAGATCCAGGGGTATAGGTATTCGAGTCCTCTCCAGTTGACATGAGTTAAATCATGCATTTGGGTAGCATTTTGTTTGGGCAGAGTTGAGGTCTCTATGAGACAGGCCCCTGAAGCTGCAGCATCCGCAGTAGCATTCCCTTGGGAAATGAGGTCAGAGAGATTTTGGTGTCCTCTGAGATGTTGTATATATGGGTCTTTTTTCTACCTTCTAAGAGCGATCCAAGTTGTATCATCAAGGCAGAAATAGGATTAGCATCCAATCTTGATGTGGGAGTGTCATATATCAATCTGTTGATTTCATTGGTTAAGCAATAAAGAAACTGCTTGGCCCTGATAGGTTAAAACATAGGTGGGAGGAGTAAACAGAACAGAATGCTGGGAGGAAGAGGAAGTGAGCTCAGAGAGACGCCATGCTCCCCGCTCCTGGGCAGACACATGTGATGAAGCTCTGACCCAGGATGGACGTAGGCTAGAATCTTCCCAGTAAGCGCACCTAGCGGTGCTATGCAGATGATTAGAAATGGGCTAAATTAATATGTGAGAATTAGCCTAGAAGAGGCTAGATAGAAATGGGCCAAGCAGTGTTTAAATGAATACAGTTTGTGTGTAATTATTTCGGGGCATAAGCTAGCAGGCGGCCGGGGTGCTGGGGACGCAACCCCGCCGCTCTTATTACTACACAATCTGATATAGACATAGGGTAAGTGTGGCAGTAGGTTCATCACATAAGAGCTGTCTGAATAGAGGTTGCAGGGTTCTGGACCTCTTGTAGGGCAATATATATGGCCATCATTTCCCTATATCGAACAGATCCCCCACAAGGGAGAATTTTGGTAATCTTTTGTACCAGAAGTAGTGGCTGGGAACACACTTGCCAAATTTATAGGCAAACATTAGCCCGAGGCGAACATGCCCCCTAAGGGGTGGGACTTATCCCTACAATCTTTGTCTTGGTCTCCCCTGCAGGGAATACTACAAAGGCAGCCCCATTCTTCCTGCCATCTGTGCAAACAGTGAATGCTTGGGGCAGCGGCCTAGAAGAAAATAATAAGGGGACTCTCCAGTGTCGTTCTTGATATAGCTCCACTAACCAGACTCTCCAAAGTAGGTATCCAGGGTCCCCAGAAATCCCTCCAGGGCGAGGCTCAATTGAGAGCAATATCTGGTCGCCCATTCTAAATCTTTAATTTTGAATGGAATTATTAATTAATCATAATGTCCATATGATTTTTATGATCATATCAGCTATTTGATCATCTAGAGAGTACACTCTGGGAGTGCCCCCCCCAGGGTGGTGTGTATGGTTGTGACTGCTGAACAATGGCAGCCAGCATGGTCTTTTTCTCTAATAATATCCAGCCTTGGATTGGAATGTTAGGATTATATCTCACCAAAGAAGCCTGGTGGAGTTCCTTGACAAATTCGGTGAGTGCCTGACAGCCTTCAGGGGGCAAGGAAATAATCTCATAAGGTTGCCTCCCTTTTAGGAGATTATATAATGCATCTATAGTTGTCTCTATAGTAAGGGCCTTACTCAGTTCATTTCTCCCAGTATCTTTTTTTTTTTTTTTTTGTGGATTTTTCGAGACAGGGTTTCTCCGTAGCTTTTTGGTTCCTGTCCTGGAACTAGCCCTTGTAGACCAGGCTGGTCTCAAACTCACAGAGATTCACCTGCCTCTGCCTCCCAAGTGCTGGGATTAAAGGCGTGCGCCACTACCGCCCGGCTCCCAGTATCTTTTTTTTTTTTTTTTTTTTTGGTTTTTCGAGACAGGGTTTCTCTGTGGTTTTGGAGCCTGTCCTGGAACTAGCTCTTGTAGACCAGGCCGGTCTCGAACTCACAGAGATCCGCCTGCCTCTGCCTCCCAAGTGCTGGGATTAAAGGCGTGCGCCACCACCGCCCGGCTTCCCAGTATCTTTTGTAAACCCAATAAAGTGACAAGTTCAGGCAGGATTAATTGGGGCCCGTTCACTTTGGCTTGCGTGACTGTTAATTGGGATTCCAATATGAAATGGGGGTACCTTTTGTACTTTGTTTGGGGCTATTTTAAAGCCATGTTGTTGGAGGGTATCAACAATAGTGGTTACCCAGGGAGCTAGCCCTGATTCCTCCAAATGCCCAATGATCATCAGATCATCCATATAAACATATAGGAGGGTATTGTCTTTATAAAAATGAGGAGAGAGGATACTATGGAAATATTGTTGGCAAAAGGCCAGACTATTGGTCATCCCCTGTGGGAGAATAGCCCATTTGTATCTCTCATCAGGTCTAGAGCAGTTAACTGTAGGAATGGAAAAGGCGAAGTTTTTGCAATCCTCCTCATGAAGAGGCATTGAGAAGCAGTCCTTTAGATCAATTACAGTGAGGTGAAACTGGGAGGGGATTTCTAGGACCCTTAAAGGGGTCCCTACTAGCTGTATACAGTAACTGATTGCTTGTTGGTCCTGTAACATTTTCCAGGTCCCATTAGGCTTACGTATCACAAACACAGGGCTGTTCCAGGGGCTCATTGAGGGCCTTATCCATCCTTCTTTAAGCAGATTTCTGGTGATTTCCTTGTGCATCTTTTTAAGTTCAGATAATGGCCACTGCTCCACCCATACCGGCTTACCAGGTGCCCACTTAATGGGGGGTCCTGCGGGCCTCTACTTTTGGGGGTGAATCCAGGTGTTGGGGGTGTTGTTCTTAATTTCTGGCTGGCTGTGGGTTAGAGGGTAAAGACGTTAAGCGAGGAAAAAGACACAGACACGCGGCGGTCCCACGTGGGTGCACTTTAATGGGGGAGGGGCAACAGGCAGGTAAAGGTGTGTGGACACAGGGGGGGAGGTGGGGAAGAAGAGAGAAGAGAGAGAACTCGTGGCGGCCTTTGCTTTTAACGGGGAATGCAAAGGCTTCTGGGAAATGTGTCCCGCACTCGCGCGTGTGCTGGAGTCCAGCGGAACACTGGGAGCTGTAGTCTTGCAAAGGAACAACAGGGGGTCTGCTTGATGACACCTCGCTCAGTTTTATCATCATAAACTAGGTGGTCAGTGGTAATAAAGGCATCCATTTGTCCTAACAAATCTTGTCCCAGGAAGTTTGCAGACAACCCCGAGAAGATCAGAGGACTGAACTTTCCTTTGTCTCCCTTCAACCCAACCCAAGTGTATATTCATTTCCTCCTGGCAAAGATGGAGCCCCCTTGTTTGTCTCCTTCCCCTCTCCCATTTGATCCTTTCCAGGGTGGCTGGGGGCATAAGGAGGCGGCCACTCCTCATCATAGACAATATCTACTTTCCTTTCTGTCTTTGCCTCTGCCTGCCTTATTCCTTCCCCCTAGGACCTCTCTTCAGTAAATTGCACCCATTTTTGTTCTTCCCCCTCATCTGTCTCCTTTTCTTCCATTCTTTTGGTTAATTGGTTACTTTTGGATTCTTCAGACCTCTTCCGATCTTTGACCTTTTCCTGCTCCTCCCCTATCTCATTCTCCCCCGCCCTCCTAGCCAGTGGTTATTTTGGGATTCTTTTTTTATTATTAATTAATTAATTTATTTATTTTGTATACAATATTCTGTCTGTGTGTATGTCTGCACGCCAGAAGAGGGCACCAGACCTCATTACAGATGGTTGTGAGCCACCATGTTGTTGTTGGGAATTGAACTCAGGACCTTTGGAAGGGCAGGCAATGCTCTTAACTGCTGAACCATCTCTCTAGTCCCTATTTTGGGATTCTTTAGACCTCTCCTGGTCTCTGACCTTTTCCTTACCCACCATTGGGGGAGGCAGAACAGTGGGATGAAAACATGTCTTAAGGACCATAATAGTTGGATAGAATTCCAATGGGGGGATATATCAAAGTGTTTTTACCTTTCTCTGGCCAGGGTCTCCATCCGGTTCCACATGTCTCATGAGAAAAGATTTCTGGTGTGTACCCAGGGGGCCAGGGTAATTATATTCTCCCATGCCCAGACTGCATTGTAGTCTGACAATTCCAGGCCTTGGGAAAGTAGCATATATCTCAGCACCTTAAGCTGGGTCATTTTTGTGTGAAGTAGTATTACCCATCATGGGGTCCCACCCACCTTGACGACTGCTTTGCCTTGGGACCCCCACGTTGGGAGCCAGTTGCCAGGCTTCCTTAGCCTCCTTATTCCCCAGGGAAAGGTGAGTGCACTATCTGCCCATTCTGCAGCCCCACAACACAGGACAATCAGACACGATAGGGAGTCAAGTCAAAGCAGGAACTCAGTTTATTTCTGTGAGTGTCAACTTATATAGGTTAAGTGACATCATGTGATGTGGGGTTATCTCCAGTCAATGAGAAACAGCTGAGTCCTCCCTCTGGCTGGAGGGGCATCTACCTAGATTTTGTTGTCTCATCCCCCCTCGGTAGCTTTAAGACTATACTTCAAACTCAAGCCAGGCTTCTCTCTGTCTTTTTTTTACTACTGTTTTTTGTAAAGCCTGAATCTCTTGGCCTATATATGTTTCCAGCGATCTCACTGACATACGTAGCCTCTGGTGTTCATTCTGCACATATGGATTAGAGGGTATGAAGTTTTTCCTTTAAAGATAACATCTCATCCTTGGACATTATTGTGATAGCATGGAGATTGCTTTCCTGGAGAAATACTCTATCTGCTAACCTATCATAACTTTTTAACAGATTTTGATTGTCAAATTTAACAGTATTAATTCTTTCAGATAATTTCTCAGTACCCTTTGATATGGATTGAATTTTTTCTATCCAATGAATGGTATCCTTTTTAATGGTATTAATTTTTCAGCTAACTTTTGATTTTTGATGATATTAATCCTGTCAGCTAGCTGTCATTATTAGTCTGTAAAGACTGTATCATTTCTAAAAGCGCCTGATTCTAGGCTCTGTTATCAAATCATTTTCTTAAGAATATAGTATGAAAGACAAACTGAGTCCACTAGTCAATAAATGGATGTATCAGGAAAACCATATAAGCCTTGCAGAATACCATCCATAGTATAAGCAAAAATGTTATTAAATTTCTGGATGGCAATATTGTCTGCCATTATATAACTTGCAAGTTTATTGATTTATTTATTAATCAAATAGTTATCTTGGTTGTAGGTGTAATAATCTTTATTGGCCAGTCGGTGTTGCGGTTGCAGCCGCATGGCCAAGAGATGTGACTGGTGGCTGCATGAACAACCCCATGCTTCTTTGGTTCTGCTCATTGGTGTCTGGTTAAATAATGACAAATATGCTTTGCTTGACAAATTAAGAGGAATTAAATCAATTCCATATACGGAGCAAGGAGCCCAGAGCTTGTGGGCAGGAAACACAAACCGGAAGGTGCGCAAAACCCTGCATGGCAGGGAAAGTAGCAGGGATGGGTTCCTTTCTCATCCCCTTCTCAATGTACTTTCCCTTCCATGCGACACTTTCTCTGACACTGCAACTAGCTCTCGTATTGTTTTCTCGCCTCTGTAATTTCCTCTTGATGTCTAGAGATACCCGATCAATGGATGCCAAAGTCAAAGCGGCTGCGCTTTCTTATATCTCTGGGTCATGTGGTGAATACCTTCTGAAAGCCTCCTGTAGCCGCTCCAAGAATGAGTCTGGACTCCCATCTCATTCCTGCCTGACATCATAAACCTTACTCACATTTGCAGGCCGCCTTGCAGCTGCTTTGAGACCTGCCAACAGAGTCTGGGCGATAGACTATGCAACTGCCCTTACCTTCCGCCATGTTGTGGTCCCTCCCACTCAGGGCAAGTGAGAGGGAAGGTAGCCTCAGTGAGAGTCTGGCTGGTAGTAGATGCTCCAGTGGGTTTGGGCTTCCACTTGGATCCAGTCCCCCTCTTCTGTAGTGGTCAGCACCTGTAGGAGCTGCTGGCAATCATCCTAGGACCACTGACACAGGGAAAGAACAGTCTTAAGGTTAATCGAGTCGCGGGGCTTCTCAGAGAAGGGCATTTTGGAACTTCCAGTTATAGGGATCACTAGTGGCAAAGGGTCAATAATGAAAGGATTGATTCCCATCTTGGTCAGAGGGCCCAGTGGCCCTCAAGGGGAGAGCCACAGTGGAATCAGGAGCTCCCCCTCTTGTCTCCTAGTGCCTCTCACTGGTCCTCGTTCCTCCTGCTGCATGGGACCTTCAAGGGGCATAGGAGGCTCCTCTTGGACTGCTGCTGGTAGCGACCCAGGGCTGTGGGGTGGGTATAAAGAGGGGAAGAGAAGATGCCTTCCTCTGTGTTTCCACCCTACAAGACTGTGGGTATGGGTAGGGCTGAGGGAGCAGGGGTGCCCCTGCCAGATGGATATTTCTTCTCTGCTGCCAGTATCTTGACCTGCTGGGGGAATGAAAGCCTTAACCCAAGAGAGAGGGTCTTCTATCAGACCTCTCCAGGTTACAATAGAAGGTATCTGATTTGGGTGTCCAGTTTGAGGTCTGAACACCATGTCCTCCATGACCCTGATTAGACAAGCATCAAAGCCCCCCCCCCCCCCCCCGAGGCCATCTGACATTCAAAGTGAGCCATTCTGTGCTGCAGAGTAATGAACTGTTCTTTGTGGATTTTGTCTATGCAAAAGTGGTGCAATCAATTCTCCAGTGTCCTCCTGTTTGTCCACAGTCTGGGCTGGGTCCTGGCACCAGGTGGTGCATTGGGGCCCCTTGCCCAGTGGTCAGAGTCATCATTATCCAGGTGGAGACATCGTGGTGTCCCATAATCTTCTTTACAGACCTTGGGTTACTGCTAGGATCTGGAAGTCTCTGTCTGTTCTAAACTTTTTAATCATCATTTTAAATGCCACATTCCACAGATCTCTGGCGTATTTTAGGGATTCCTAGGTATATCTGATTAGACAAACTGTATTTCTAGTTACTTGTTTTAAGCTTGACCTTAAATACACAATTATATCAGTACTTTATGGATGACTGACTGTTAACTTGTATTTCTTAACAGTTCACAATGAGTTTGCAGCTTTAATAAGGCCAGGACTTCATGTCACATTTCCGTCATGTTTAGCCTTTAAATTAATGATTTTGGATTGAAGCTAATAAAGAAACCAAATTAGCCATTCTGAGGGCAAAAACAGAACAAGTTCGTATCATATTGCCATATATTAATGGAAGCGCCACTAGTTCCTTTTAGTATATGTGACTAAGTTTATCCAAATAGCTTAAACTTAACAAAGTTAGCAAAGACAATGAGGCTAGACATAAATTTTAAAGCCTGGCTAGACCTTGAGTAAGGAGAGACTTTTTTTTTAAACCATTGAATTTTAACTTTTTTTCAATCTAAACATTAACAATATAAAACATTTGATAAGCATAAATGTTCCATAACCTATTTTATTTCGTTGTAGTTGATGCTTCTGGTTACTATCACCCGGCACCGCTGTTGCTAAAACTGTTAAGGCCCATACAAGGTCCATCCTTGTAACTGACTGTCTTTGGGACTCCAGCTGCAGCTGTTCCCGTGATCCCTTTATCGCGTTCACCTGCGTGACTCATGGATTACAAGGTTCAGCTGCCAGAGCAAGGTACATTCTTGTGTATAAAAACATTGAGGAGCAGCTTTTATAAGAACTCTAGCAATATGGCAACCCAAAATCCAAAATGGGATCATGCTTTGTGATTTCTTTAAAATTACCCATGTATAGATTTTCAACAAAGCAAGCATATATACTTTTCTCAAGAAATAGACATAATTCTTTAACAAGACGTTTTAAAACCAGAATTAGCCTAATATGGTCAAATAGTTAGCTTATTTTATGCTTTCTTTCCAAATTTAGTATTTGCAAGTGTGAAAAACCACAGCAAACATAGTTCACACCCTCTGGCGGTTTACAACTTTCCACATACCTTCTATAATTCCCTTCAGGTCTGGCTCTCTCTCTGTTTTCGCTTCTCTAGTTTAGCCAGACATAGACAGTTTCCCTTTTTCTTTCTCTGTCCTCATCTCGTTAGTCTCCTGCCCTTCCTCTCGGCCCTCAGTCAACATAAAAACTTGCATTAAAAACTTTCTTGTCCCTCAGTAGCTTAGCACTCAGCCACAGAGTGTGCAGATCCCTCCCTCCAAAAGCGTGCAACCGTCAAAGTATAGAGATAGGAGTGGAGGGTGGCGGTGAGGAGAGTGAAGGAAGCTGCTCTGGTCCGCCTCCCTGCCAGGTGGCCACAGCATCCGCTGCCACCGTCCCATGGCTAGTTATGCCAAGGCCGTGGCTCTGCGTGTCTGCACAGCACCAGGCTCGCAGCACCCAGGTGGTGCACTGTCACCGCCAGGGATTGTGCGTCCCAGCCCCGGGCTCTGGCAGGTGGATGCTTGGTGCCACCGCTGTAAGCAGTTGGGCCCTGCAGGCCCCTCCCTGCGCCGGCCTGGTAGGGGGCGGCTCCTGCCTTGGCTCCCGCTCCGTCCGGGCTCTGTTCCATTGTAGCATCCATCCTCCTGTCTGCCGCACCTGCCCGCCCGCCCGCCGCCGCCGTCGCACGGGCCGGGTGGTCCGGCCCCATTGCTTGCCCGCTAAGGTGCGCTCTCAGCCGCAGTTAGGCGCCGCCCAGCTTCCTACTCAGGGCTCCAGGTCCGGGCAATCGGGCAGACGGGCGTCTCCCGCCGTCCCCACCGGCTCCCTCTGCCCGGTTCCCAGCCTCTCCACTCCCGCCGCCTTCCTTCTGAAGAGGCATACGGCTGTGTCTCTTTTTCTTTTCCCAACCATGCTCTACGTTCCAGCTCTGTGGGCGATGCCATGCCCATTTATTCCGACCCGCAAAAGATGACAAGTTTGTGGAACTGACAGATTGTGAGCACGGGTGCTCACGTCCGGGAAGAGAGTAAGACAACGTGGAAGAAATTGTCTGTCCCATAGCGTCAGTCAGTCAGAAACACGAATACAGATAAACACAAACATCACAAAAGACCAAGGACACAGGAGAAGAGTTCGCCCCAAGAAGACGACAGAAAATGTTTTTAAAACAGCTAGGGATTGGCATCCTCAGGTGGGAGTGATCCTCCTGGCTTAATTATGCCAAAACCCGCCCACTCCGTTCTCGATCAAACGTACTTTGGGAGAATCCCCCACAGGGAGACGGGAAGATCTCCCTTCACAGGGAGGTGGAACTCAAACCCATGCTCTCCTGCACATACATGGTCCAGAACGGCTTCCGGGTCCTAGTGGTCCCGGCCCTGACCAGCGCGTCCGCTGGTCTCAGCAACCCGAGTGGGACTCTAACCCATTTTGCCTCTGACCTCGATTGATGAATACTCTGCATGCTTCAAAAAAACGAAAGTGCTGAAGACAGAGGCGGAGATAAAGACAAGCAAAGAGTTGGTCAGAAACCCCTGGGGCCAGGGTCTAGGGGTCATGGGGGTTCCAGATCAGGGAACCAATGTTGTGCCTGCATCACATGGAACCCCCAAACAAGACCACCACAGAACCTGTATCTCATGCAAACACACTGGGACTTTATTCAAGCTAGCTTGGATGGGTGGGGGAAAATGACCCCAAGCCCTTAGGGTAAGGGAATTTTAAAGGGAAAAACTGCAAGCAGGGTGGCCCAAGCCTTGACATTTGGATTGGGTAAAAGTATACAACTTTAGAATTCGTTGGTTGGGGTATAGGGGAATTTCAAAACAGTGACAGTCAGCAGACAGGGATTTCAAAACAGCAGTTAATCAGATCTCTACACGGATGTCTGAAGCAAGCAGATATTAATTGGACACCCTGGTGGCTCACTTTGACCAGGGCTGGCACAGTTTCTTGGGAACATTTATGATTTTTACTGGACTGCATTCATTTCTCCCCTCGTTAGGTCCTGTCCAAAATGGAGTTCTTTCTCAAAATAGAGGTTGTTCTGCTCCTTCAACATCAACCATGGCTGTAAATAAAAAGAACTAATCCACGTGGTACTGGGTGTTTTTTTAGTAGTAGTTGATGATTTTACCATAAATTATTTTACATTTACCCAGTAATTATAATTCATGAAGTGTTGTTTTTCTTCCAAGACTGCTGGTCTTTACATAGGTGGTCCACATAGGTATATTGTTGTGGCTTGAAAGAAAATGGTCCCCATAGGGAGTGGCATTATTAGGAGGTGTGGCTTTGCTGGAATAGGGTTGGCCTTGTTGAAGGAAGTATGTCACTGTGGGGGTGGGCTCTGAGGTCTTCTATGCTCAAGCTTCACCCAATAATACAGTTCACTTCCTGTTGCTTATGGATTAAGAAGTGGAACTCTCAGCTCCTTCTCCAGCACCATTTCTGCCTGCACACTGCCATGTTGATAGTAGATTGAACTGCTGAAACCGTAAGTGAACCACCCCAACTGACTGTTTTCCTTTATAAGAGTTGCTGTGGTCATGGTGTCTCTTCACAGCAATAGAAACCCTAACTAAGACATAGATTTGTTCGAGATGTATGTGATGGGGTTGGTGTAATGATGTCATCGTGCTGGTACTTGTATGTGGCATATCTGCATGTGGATGAACCTGCCTAGAGACAAATAGAGGAGTGTTTTCTCAGTTCCTAAAACCTTCGGGAATATGTGTCAGCCAGTTATTCAGTCTTGAAAAAAAAACTGGGGATGTTTTTGTTTTTAGAAACCAAATTCATATGATTTTCAGTGAGATGACCCCATGTCTGGTTAACTATAATATGGTATGGAAATAGATTGAAAACTGGCATCAAAAAGTAATCCCAGACTGGGTGGTAGTGGCACACACCTTTAATCCTAGCACTCAGGAGGAAAAGACAGCCAGATCTCTGTTAGTTCAAGGCCAGCCTTGTGTATAAAGTGAGTTCCAAGACAGTCATGGCTGTTACACAGAGAAACCCTGTCTCAAACAAACAAACAAAAATCCTGGTACTTTGGAGGGATAGACCAGTTTGAGCTATAGGAAACCATATCTGACGCATACACAGACACACAGGACATATGTACACACACAACACACACACAGACACATAGACACACATACACACAAATGCCACACACAGACACACACAAATGTGGTATAGGAGGTCCTTCTTTCTATGTGTTGCTTGTATTGTTTAATGAATAAAGAAACTACCTTGGCCTGATAGGCCAGAACTTAGGCGGAGAAGACAGAACTGAATTCTGGGAGGAAGAAAGCAGAGTCAGAGAGCAGCCATGGAGCTGCCAGAGTCAGACATGCTGAATCTTTCCCTGTAAACCACTGCCACATGGAGATATACAATTAATAGAAATGGGTTAAATCAAGATGTGAGAGTTAGCCAATAAGAAGCGAGAGATAATGCGCCAAGCAGTGATTTAATTAATACAATTTCTGTGTGGTTATTTCGGGTGTAAGCTAGCTGGGAGGCTGGGATGAACAAGCAGCCCCTCCCTGCAACACAGATGTACATACACACATGACACACAAAGACCCATGCAGACACACACACATACATATACAGACATACACACAGGCACACACAAGCACATGAGAGGGAGAAAAGGTGTTTGCCATGTGTGGTACACACCCCTGTAATGAGCACCGGTGCTCAAATATGAAGCAGAGGGATTTGAGCTCCATCCTAGCCTGGGCTCACATGCTCATCTTGAGAGAAAGAGATGAGGGAAAAACAAAAGGTTTGCCTTTGACCAAAATGAATGGAAGTAAAGATTTCTAGCCCTAAGAGTGGACTTTACTATCCAGAGGCTGCAAACCCAGCACTCCAAGAAGCCCTGAGCATACCTCCAGTTCAGTGTGGAGCCTCTGCCATCCTCAGAGATCCACGAGGGTGTTTATCTGGGAACTCTGCTTGGGCCCCACTCCTTCCTGTCCAGACCCTGCCCTCAGAAAGTCCTCCAAGCCCAGCTCCTCTCCTGGAGTTGCTCAAAGATCACACCTACAGGGTATTTAACGCCCTGGAGCAGAAGCATAATTTCTTCTTCCCCGAGATCAGCTGGGGGCGCTTTGCTCAGATTATACCTGGTCTTATTAATTCAGCTTGATTTGATTTACTGCATAGGCAGAGAGACCCAATAATGGGGATTCAAAATACTTACCAGAGAGGGCACCCTCACTAGGCTCCATTCCCTTGTTCGCACTCCGGAGCTAGGGATTGCTCCATAGGGCCTTGTACAGGCTAGGAGAGTACTCTACCACGGAACTACGTCCTAGCCCTGACAGTACTCTGCATTTTGAAACAGGGTCTCACTAAGCTGCCCAAGTAGGCCTGGGACTCATAATTGAGTAACTAGGATTACAAGCCTATGCCACCAGGTCCAGTTAACCAGTTTCACATTTCAGACTCACAATCAAATTTGTGCATAGAGATTTAAGTGAGTTTGAGGGGCTTTCAGGGCTGACTGGCTCCACTCCTCCTGTGTTCTTGGCTGTTCAGCAGGGGAGGGCAAGAGGATTGCATACGTTCAGAAGTTTGAGGTGCAGCCTATGCACCCCATTTTTAAAGTAAAACGGTGTGGGGGATGACAGTCCATTGGCTGCTGTGTTGCTCCAAGGATCAGTCTGCTGTACTCTGCAGACACAAATAGGTCCTACTAGGAAGTGTGATACTGGGGAAGGTTTAAGGAATGACCCCACAGGCTGTGGACAGGCCGCCTGCTGGCCTCTGGCATCGATCTCCAGGGACCCAGTACTCACAGATCAGCACTCTGGTGCCCCCTAGAGAGGTGATAACAGAGTACTCTTTTTATACGCTTGAGTAATAGATTTTTGGCCTTTTTGCCCCCTCCCCATAATAAGTTTCTTTGCTAACACAGTAAGCCAGATCAAGACAAATTGAAAAGTGTAACAATGGGTTTATGGGTGAGCAACTTCCAGTGGGTTCTCTGGTCCCACCGATCGAGGACAGAGAAGTCGCGCCCCAAAACTAAAGCAGGGTGATTTTATAGGCTGTAGGTGAGGGGTGATGATATGTCTGCCACAAGCTGGGTTTGTGCTCAAGTGTGGTCAAAAGCTGAGCGCCAACATCCTTAGTCATCAGAGAAATGCAAATCACAACAACACTGAGATTCCATCTTACACCTGTAAGAATGGCCAAGATCAAAAACACTGATGACGACTTATGCTGGAGAGGATGTGGGGAAAAGGGAACACTTCTGCATTGCTGGTGGGAATGCAAGCTGTTACAGCCCCTTAGATATCAGTGTGGAGATTTCTCAGAAAATTAGGAAACAACCTTCCTCAAGACCCAGCAATACCACTTTGGGGTATATATCCAAAGGATGCTCAATCGTGCCACAAAGACATGTGCTCAACTATGTTCATAGCAACATTGTTTGTTATAGCCAGAACCTTGAAACAACCTAAATGCCCTTCAACTGAAGAATGGATAAGGAAAATATGGTATATTTACACAATGGAGTAGTACACAGCAGAAAAAATGACAGCTTGAAATTTGCAGGCAAATGGATGGAGCTAGAAAACATTATTTTGAGTGAGGTAACCCAGACCCAGAAAGATAATTATCATATGGACTCACTCATAAGTGGGTTTTAAACATAAAGCAAAGAAAGCCAGCCTACAAACCACAATCCCAGAGAACTTAGACAACAATGAGGACCCTAAGAGAGACATACATGGATCTAATCTACATGGGAAATAGAAAAAGACAAGATCTCCTGAGTAAATTGGGAGCATGGGGACCTTGGGGGAGGGTAGAAGGGGGGAGATGAGAGGCAAGGAGGGGAGCAGAAAAAAATGTAGAGCTCAATAAATATCAATTTAAAAAAAAAGCTGAGCGCTTAGTCAGGGACTTGGGCGGCTGGCAACTTCGGGGAGGAAGCTGCAATAGTTGCCAAGAATGCAGAACTGGGGGCTGGAGAGATGGCTCAGAGGTTAGGAGCATTGCCAGCTCTTCCAGAGGTCCTGAGTTCAGTTCCCAGCAACCACATGGTGGCTCACAACCATCTGTAATGAGGTCTGGTGCCCTCTTCTGGCCTGCAGGCATGCACACAGACAGAATATTGTATACATAATAAATAAATATTTAAAAAAAAGAATGCAGAACTGGGCTTTTTGGTGCCTTCCCTTTGTTCAGAGACTCTCTGAACAAAGAGAGGGAGAGGGAGGAGAGAGAGAGAGAGAGAGAGAGAGAGAGAGAGAGAGAGAGAGAGAGAGAGAGAGAGAGAGAGAGATATGGAGCTTTGACAATGGCGCAGGGATGAACTGGAGGCTCCAACCAAACACTAAGGATGTTTTTGTTGGGGTTGAGAGGAGGGAAAGTTGAGTTGAGTTGGAAGTCAGAGAGCTTAAGCTGCTTTGCCCCCAAGTGCGAGGGGCTGGGGCAGGTGGAGCCGGGGACTCTACCACCTGCCTAGCCTCATTGCAACACCAGATCAGCAAGAAACCCTGTCTCAAAACAAAACAAAAACAAAGTTTCTACAGCAGAGTGGGGTCCCAGGGATTGAACTCAAGGTTGTCAGGCTTGGTGGCAAGTGTCCTTCCCTGCTGAGACAACAGTTGGGTTTTGACCTCCCCGTGTGTATAGCAAATACCCTCAAAACCCCCCAAGGTTGGGGCTGATCTCTGTCCTCACTCTCAATGGCACACACAGTTCAAGTTTATACAAAAGAAATGGGGTGAGTAGACAGGGTCAGAGAGAAAAGCCAAAGATTCACTGCTGCATTGGGAGAGGGTGAGGTGAGGGGGGGGGGAGGCTTCAGAGACAGTGACGAGTGTTTAGAAAGCAGACAGAATTTAGCTGGTGTCCAGCGAAGGGCACAGAAAGAGAAGAAAGTTCAACTGTTATACTTTGACCTCCAAGGGCCGGCTAGCAGGGAGGGTGCAGATGATTGCATCAAGGGAGGGGCTCGGGGAGTTTAAACTCCCAGCATTTAAAACAGAAAAAAAGAGAAGAAGAAGAAAAAAAACCAAACAAACCCTGGACTTCTCAGCCAATTCCCTGGCTCTAAGACAAGTAGCTTTCAAAAGGACTGAGAAATTCGCCCTCCTCTCACAGACTCCTAAACCCTGCCCTTTGGTCCTACGCCACCCTGGGGATGCTATTACCTTTAAGTGCTTTGGGGCTGGAGATAGAGGACCCCTTGCTGGCTCGGGCCCTTCTGATAATGGCTGTATCTTTGACTCCAATACCTGATGTGAGATAAGGGGACGATTGAGGGTGGTTGTGGTGGGGACCAATTGCCAAGAGTCCCATTGAACTCAGCCAGGGAACCTCTGGCTCCTCCCACTCAGATCTGAGGTAAAGGACTGGGCCCTAGAGCCTCTCTGGGTCTCAGTTTCCCCGCTGGGGGAAGTGAAGACAGAACACCTGCCTTCCTTGTGTTCTGTTTTCCCCTCTATGGCCCAGCTACGGAGTCCTGGCTCCTTGGACAGCGTGTGATGGGAACGTGAGAGCACTTGGCTAGAGTCCTGGAGGAAATGGAGCCCCCTCTGTGAAACCCCTGCTTTGATGGAAAGGCCTCACCCAAGGGAAGACCTCACCCAACCTCCTGCCCGCTCCCTCTGGGGCACCTGGACTCCCAGAAGGAAATTCCTGGCTGAGGAAGAAAAACAACTGGGAAGTGAAGTTACACACTCAGCACTCAGTGAGATAGTGAGAGGCTGGTTCCAAAGTTTGTCCGTCATGATTTCCCTGAATGATCCCCGTTCCTGCGGACAGGGCTCCTCATAGGACGTCGCTGATCTAGAGAAATCCATTCGTTTACAAAAATGATCTAGGCACAGATAATCAAAATCGAAGCATTCCTGGGAGAAGCTGGGCTTGTCTGGCCCTTTTCTGGGTGCACAGTGGTACCTGTCTATGCTTTGTTGCTTGGAAGGAAAAAAGGGGGGCAGAGGTGGGTGTTTAATAATTACCTTTGTTGACCTCTGTACCTTCTGGCTTCCTCCACGCCTGGGCACAAGACATGGCCTTCCTGGGGTTCAGCCTTGCAGTTGCAGGCTGGGCGGTGGTCAGCTGAGTGAGCATCGTCAAGGTAGGACCCTCATGGTGGGAAGGCCCACTTCTGTCCGGCCTGGGCCCTAGGTGGAAACGGGATGTAGAGAGATTTAGAGAGGGTACCACCATCACCTTGCTGTAACCTTGAACCTGTTTACTCCAGCAAACCCTCCCGGCCTTAGTACATTTCAATGTATTTCCATTTTAGGTTTATTTTATTTACCATTCTTTCTTTCTTTCTTTCTTTTTTGACAGTCTTTCTATGTATCCCAGGCTGACTTGACTCGCTGGGTAGCCCAGGCTGGCCTTGAACTTACATCCCCAGTGCTGGGAGTACAGGTGTGTGCTGTTACGTATGTAAGGTGCAACAATCTCTTTAGTTTTGAAAAATAGTGACCCGGGGTCATAGATGTAAAGCGTGTTTTAAATGTTCTGGGGGTGGGGAGGAGGACACAAAATAACATTGGAAGGGATCCGGGAAGCTCTGTGGCCTGGACGGCATTCCTGTTGGATTTTTCTCCTGGAGCAGAGTGTCCTCAGGGGACCAAGGCCTGAGCTCTCCTCGGAGGGAACAGCTCCGTACTTTTGGAGCTAACAGCTCCTTACTGGAGCTGGCTGCAGCCACCTCCATGCACAAGCTTGAGAGAGATCTTGAGGAAGCCCCTTTGTGTATTGTTTATATCTGATGACTGGAGCTTAGGCTGATGATCTCCTTCTAGGCGCTGGAACTAGCAGCGGGGAATGATGGAGGAGACAAACTTGAGGAGACGGAGAGAGGACGAGAAATCCATCCAGAGCAATGAACCCAAGACCACAAGTCTCCAGAAAGAGGTGGGAAGCAGCGGGGCTGGGGTTGACCAACCTGTACTGGGCAGTATTGGCTCCAGGGGCTCTAGGACAGGATTGCTTGTTTACTGAACCAAGGTCCTTCGCTATGTAGCTCTGGCTGGCCTGGAACTAAAGGTCCTTAGCCTCCGCCTTCTAAGTATCAGGATGACAGGCTGTGATGGTTTTCTTTTTCAGTCTGTGTGTCAGATCATCTTGGAGCTGTAAGCTACAGTTATGAGTCACCATGTACCCACATGGTGAATAGAACTTTGGTCCTCTGCAAAAGCAGTACCCATCGATCTTAACTGCAGACCCAACCCTCTAGTACCCTGGCTGACTTTTATAAAATACATTAGAAAGGAACACTTATCTGGACTTGCCTCTTGCACACTCACCAGTGAATTTAGCAAACCCCTTTGAAATTCGTGTATGTGTTTCTGTGTCAGCAATCTATCCTGAGGGCCCTGGAAGCCTGTAAATCCATGGTGTTTTTTTTTTAAAGGGTTAGAGAGGTCACCGATGACTGGCTAGGCTAGGACTCTAGCCTCTTCACAACAGCTGGTCCTCTTCTGTCCCCCGCTGTGGTGCTGGGGATGCTGAACCGCCAGCATCTGTGCTACCATGGCATCCAAAGAGCCCAAGCTAGCAGCAAGGAGCTAAGGGATGGGACCAGCTGCATGCCCTGAGGGGCTGCCTGGCTGGGCTGAAGGAAGGAGGTTCCAGGGTAGGAGTGGAGGTAGATTTCAGCTGGATGTCCCAGGTATGTAGGTAGAGCAGAAGCCAGGCAAGAAGGGCCAAGAGGCTGTCTAGGCTCACAGATGAGGAACCAGGGCCCCAGAGATAGACAACTCCACGGGCGGCACGGGAGGGCTGAGGTCTGGGTGGGACCATTGGGACCCACTGCCTGACGGGTGGAGGAACTGGAGAGGTATGCCTGGAAGCTTAGTGGCCTGATGGGGAATAATCTCTTCCAACCATGGGTCAGTATGGAGTCTTTGTCCCCAGCAGTCAGGCCTTGGGCAGTGACACTCTCCTCTCCGTCAGAGTCCTGATTCCAGCAGTTTCTTCTTGGGACCTTGGGACCCTGGTGCTGCCTGGTACAGGCTACTGGTCCTGAATTTGGACATTTCTTCTGCAGGAGGAAGGTTCTGGAGGCTTTCAGATGACATGATACAAACTCGCACCCTAGGGGGGGTGGGGGGTCAAGGAAGGAAAGGAAGCCCAGGCAGCCCTGCCCAGCCTAAAGTTGGGGGGAAGCTGGTCTTGCTCCCCACATTTTCCATAAGGTGTTTGCAGAGCCCTGGGCAGAGGTATTAAGTACAGACCTGAGTCAGCTTTTTGCTTTTATTTTTTTTAATCTTACTGAATTCTTAGTATTAAATTTAGACAAAATGAAACGTGCAGGTTTTTTTTTTCCTTTTTCTTTCTTTTGTAGGAAAGCTTCAATCTCACAGCATAGCCAAGGATGCCCGTGAGCTCCTGATCCTCCTGCCCTAGCGGTCTGGTTGTCTTCCTCACCTGTTTTGTTTTTCCTTAGAAAGCTCAGGCAGCTGCAGCACTCACCTTAGGAACTCTGTCGCTGTCACAGTGGGCTCCCTGCTGTTGAGCTGGAGCTCCTGGCCAGCGCCCTGAGTCCTTGATTCTTGTCTAAATGGTGGGAAACTCTCTCTCTCTCTCTCTCTCTCTCTCTCTCTCTCTCTCTCTCTCTCTCTCTCTCTTTCTCTCTCTCTCATAGGTGGAGAATTTTTTGGGGGGGAGGGGTCAGGACTGTCAGCTCCCAAATAACCACAAAATCACACATAGACGTATTATTATAAATGCTCAGCTGATAGCTTATGCTTGTTACTAACTAGCTCTTACAACATAAATTAACCTATATTTCCAATAGCTATGGAGCCAGTCCTGGAACTCACTCTGTAGACCAGACTGGCTTCAAACTCACAAAGATCTGCCTGCCTCTACCTCCCGAGTGCTGGGATTAAAGGCCTGCACCACCACTGCCTGGTTTACCTTCCTTTTTTTTTTTTTAACATGGCAAGTTCATCTTGCGTCTCTCTGCTTCTGTTCATGACTCCTGATCCCCCACTTTTTCCCCCACACGCTTTTTGTCTGCAAGTCCCGCCCATCCTCTACCTGTCAGTCATCTTTTATTAACCAATGAGAGTAATACATATTTACAGCCTGCAAAGATTGCTTCACGGTACTCTCTTTTCTAAAGAGAGTTTCAACATGCAGCCTATGCTGTCCTCAGCTTCCCAGGGATCCCCGGTGTCCCTTTTCATGCCCATGAAGAACTAACTCTTTTCTGCTGCTCTGACCAACAGAGGCATTTTCTACAAGCTGTTTCTGAAAGCCTGTTGACTAAACTAGTGGTTTACACAGAAGGAAGCCTTGCCTCTGGCCACTGGGCTTCAGTTCCCCCATCAATGAAATGGGTGTGATAGGGTATAGTCAAAACACGTGGCAGTTCTGAGGTCTCTGTGTCAGGAAAGGGGCCTGATGTTCCCATGGCAGCGGCACAGAGTGGACACGCCTGGGTCATGAGTCAGTTTGGCTTGTTCTGGCCACCCTGGAGCTTGGGGGGCCGTCACCTCTGGCTACTCGAACTCCTTGCCGATAGAATTAGCTCCGCCCTTGCACACGCAGGTGGGCCTCATCAGTGGCATCTGCATCATTGTGGGCACCATCATCGGCTCCGGCATCTTCATCTCACCCAAGTCTGTGCTGGCCAACACAGAATCTGTGGGGCCCTGTCTCATCATATGGGCAGCCTGTGGAATCCTGGCTACTCTGGGTAAGGGAGGCGACTTCCTAGTGACCCCTCCCCTTCCAGTGTGGAGACAAGCCACGCAAGTGCAGGGTCTCATTCTGTAGCCCCGGGAGGGTCTCCAGCTTTCTGTCTTCCTAAGTGTTGGGGTACCACCATTCCCAGCTGGGTGTCTCCCAGTGGGTGTGTGTGGTAAGTAAGGGCGAATCTGGCTGCGGTTAAAGGTCCAGGGGCCAGAACCGGGCGATTCAGAACGGGAGCCCTCAAAGGAGGAAGGCTGTGGATAGGCTGAAGCTTCACGAGGGACCCTTCTTCTGTGTTCCAGGTGCCCTGTGCTTTGCAGAGCTCGGCACCATGATCACCAAGTCGGGGGGTGAGTACCCCTACCTGATGGAGGCCTTTGGCCCCATCCCCGCCTACCTTTTCTCCTGGACCAGCCTGATCGTCATGAAGCCGTCCTCTTTCGCCATCATTTGCCTCAGCTTCTCCGAGTACGTATGTGCCGCGTTTTACTCAGGCTGCAACCCTCCGAATGTGGTCGTGAAACTCCTGGCAGCCGCCGCCATTAGTGAGTACCCAGCCCCAGGCCCCAGAAGGCAGGGAAGGTGCATGGCTGGCGATCCGGGACTCTGACCTTGGCTCCCTCTTCCCCAGAGAGAGGCACAGTAGGGTCTGGTGATGCGGCCAGGCTTGGCTTTCCCAGTAGGTGTTGAGCAAACCCCAGGCCTGTGGCAGTGGCAAGGAGGGGCTTTCCTTGTCCAGGGCCTGGCTGCTTCCCCTTCAGTCTGAGACTGGGCAGGATTTCAAGGGTCAGCTCTGTGAGCCCTTTAAAGGTGCTGAGGCAAGCTTGTTCAGTTCTGTTCCCGTCATTAAGAATGTGAGGTGGACGGGGGTGGAGAACTAGAAGAGAGATTTCCAGGACCTTGGGAAAACCACAGCTACAGAATGTTACCCCACTTGGGCCTCCCCAGTGCTCATCACTACAGTGAACGCGCTGAGCGTGCGGCTTGGGAGCTACGTTCAGAACTTCTTCACGGCAGCCAAGCTGGTAATCGTCGCCATCATCATCATCAGCGGACTGGTCTTCCTGGCCCAAGGTGAGCTGCAGCAGGATTGGATGGCAGGCCCCAGCTGGCATGGGACTTTGTTTATTTTTGATACAGGAACTCACTATATAGCCCAGGCTTGTCTCTTACTGGAGATGATCCAGTTAGATCGTCAGTGTGCTGAGTGCTGGGATGACAGACAGACATGTCGTCTGTAGTTTCGGTTCCTTGAATGGGCTGGGGTCATGAGTCATACATACCCTTCTTTCTGGCAGAGAAGGGGCTAAAGCCAGCGTCTGGCCAGCTGACATTCACTCTTCGCTATCTGGCTTAATTTCAGGAAGCACGAAGAACTTTCAGAATTCTTTTGAGGGTGCGCAGACCTCTGTGGGCGCCATCAGCCTGGCATTTTACAATGGACTCTGGGCCTATGATGGGTGGTAAGCTCCTTTGTCTATGAGTGGGGTCTTTAGGGCGCCTTCATTTGAGCTCCTACAGAAAACAAAGATGGCGCCCTTAACGTCACCTTCATGGTTCCTTTATGTGAAGTGCCCAGACCCTTATCTTCCCATGTCCCTCCTACTCTGTGGATGAGTCATGAGGTTCAGACCCTTGCCCCTTTCTTAGCCTGGAACTGTGAAGGGATAGTTGGGGAGGCCTTGTTTAGGATCTGCCCCAGGAGAACCCGTCTGAGGCGAAGAGAGGCACTGCAAACACCAGATGATGCCTGCATTCCTCTAGGCTGCTGCATGGCCAGGGTGACGCTGCCCCCATCCCCACCCTGTGCCACCAGTATAGGCTTCATCCTTCTTTCAAACTCTTTCCATCTTTTCAAAGTATCCTGAATATTTTTGAAAGTTCACATGATTTTCACAGAGGGCAAAGACCTAGCCCCTAACAGACACCTAGCACTTGACAGTTCTGAGGTCTCTCACCACCAGGACCTATGGGGTAGGGGTCCCCCTGAGTTGGTCTAGGAAAGCTCTCTGTGGCCTCTTTATTCAATACTTACCACTCCTTGTGTTATTTTTATTTTGTTCTATTTTTAATGTTGGGGATGGGACCCAGGGCTTTGCACATGCTAGGGAAGTATTCTGATTTTTTTAAAGGTTTTTTTTGAGACAGGTTTTCTCTGTGTAGCTTTGGAGCCTGTCCTGGAACTCACTCTGTAGACCAGGCTGGCCTTGAACCCACAGAGATCTACCTGCCTCTGCCTCTGGAGTGCTGGGATTAAAGGCATGTGCCACCACCTCCCGGTACTTGGAAAACATTCCATCTCTGAGCCATTCCCCGCCTCTCACTGGGGCATTCTATAATTATGCTGAATTATGCCTTTAGCGCCTACGGTAGAAATCTTAAAATGAGTCAACCCTTCCTTCTTTTCTTTGTCCAGGAATCAACTCAACTATATCACTGAGGAGCTTAGAAACCCTTACAGGTAAGAGCGTGGCACAGGGCAGGGGTTCGTGGTCCAACCGAGTGTTTCCCCCTGTGGGACACCGAGTGGAGCTGCGGTGTCCTTCCACTGCTCTAGTTCCTGTTCCTCTTCCACTCAGTGGATTCCCACCCCCACCCCATGGGCATGGAACCCAGGGCCTTGAGCACGCTGGGCAAGTGCCCTCCACTGGGCCATGCACCTGGCCCTGGGTGAACCAAGGTCCCCTGTGTGCTCGTCATCCCCATTGGTTTGTCTTTGCTGGGCAGTGGCACAGTTGGTAACTGGAAGGAAGAACATTGACTTCCTTTATCTCTGCCTAACTTTGCTCGAAACCACTCAGTTCTCCAGCCCTGGGGAAATGACTCTTGTCTTTGCTGGGGCCACCTTATCACAGATCCCCTTCCTGGTGGCCCCAAGAAGGGCATCTGGAACCCCAATGCAGCACAGAGCAGAAGCAGGGCTGACAGCAGGAAGGAAATGTCCATCTCAGCACTTTCACAGGATGCTCTGCGGTGACTCTGGGCTCCTGTGTCTTTGTCCCTCTCAGAAACCTGCCCATGGCCATTGTCATTGGCATTCCTCTGGTGACAGTGTGTTACATACTCATGAATATTTCCTACTTCACGGTGATGACTCCAACAGAGCTCCTGCAGTCCCAGGCAGTGGCTGTGGTAAGTTGCTAAGGCTGTGACCTTTAGAAGGAGGGAGACTCGGAGAGCAGGAAGGCTGGGTACGTAGCTAGGCTGGGGGCCCAAAGTAGTAAGATAGCATGCAGTGGGCTGTGGCTCCCGGGTCCTCAGCCTCCCTCCCAGGTGTATGTAGCAATGGCTGAGGGCCCTGGGCCAGAGTCCACAGAGGAAGGAGGACACCACAAGTGAGGGGAAGGAGGTGATTTTAGTGATGGGATGTCAGGGCACCGAGGATGGTAGAAAAGTCCACGAACCCTGAGACTGGTGGTTAAAGCAAGGTCATGCCCAATGAGGGGGATCAAGGAAGTAAGGAGTAAAACAAAGTAGAGCCAGGAAGTGAAGTAGATCCAGGAAGTGAGGTAATTAAGTCAAGGTAGGGCCAGGAAGTGAGGTAATTAAGGTGAGGTAGATCCAGGAAGTGAGGTAATTAAGGTGAGGTAGATCCAGGAAGTGAGGTAATTAAAGTGAGGTAGATCCAGGAAGTGAGGTAATTAAAGTGAGGTAGATCCAGGAAGTGAGGTAATTAAGGTGAGGTAGATCCAGGAAGTGAGGTAATTAAGGTGAGGTAGATCCAGGAAGTGAGGAAACTAAGGTGAGGTAGATCCAGGAAGTGAGGAAACTAAGGTGAGGTAGATCCAGGAAGTGAGGTAATTAAGGTGAGGTAGATCCAGGAAGTGAGGTAGTTAAAGTGAGGTAGATCCAGGAAGTGAGGTAATTAAAGTGAGGTAGATCCAGGAAGTGAGGTAATTAAGGTGAGGTAGATCCAGGAAGTGAGGTAATTAAGGTGAGGTAGATCCAGGAAGTGAGGAAACTAAGGTGAGGTAGATCCAGGAAGTGAGGAAACTAAGGTGAGGTAGATCCAGAAAATGAGGTAATTAAGGTGAGGTAGATCCAGGAAGTGAGGAAACTAAGGTGAGGTAGATCCAGGAAGTGAGGAAACTAAGGTGAGGTAGATCCAGGAAGTGAGGTAATTAAGGTGAGGTAGACCCAGGAAGTGAGGTAATTAAGGTGAGGTAGACCCAGGAAGTGAGGAAACTAAGGTGAGGTAGACCCAGGAAGTGAGGAAACTAAGGTGAGGTAGATCCAGGAAGTGAGGTAATTAAGGTGAGGTAGATCCAGGAAGTGAGGTAATTAAAGTGAGGTAGATACAGGAAGTGAGGAAACTAAGGTGAGGTAGATCCAGGAAGTGAGGTAATTAAGGTGAGGTAGACCCAGGAAGTGAGGAAACTAAGGTGAGGTAGATCCAGGAAGTGAGGTAATTAAGGTGAGGTAGACCCAGGAAGTGAGGAAATTAAGGTGAGGTAGACCCAGGAAGTGAGGTAATTAAGGTGAGGTAGATCCAGGAAGTGAGGAAACTAAGGTGAGGTAGATCCAGGAAGTGAGGTAATTAAGGTGAGGTAGACCCAGGAAGTGAGGAAATTAAGGTGAGGTAGACCCAGGAAGTGAGGTAATTAAGGTGAGGTAGACCCAGGAAGTGAGGTAATTAAGGTGAGGTAGATCCAGGAAGTGAGGTAATTAAGGTGAGGTAGACCCAGGAAGTGAGGTAATTAAGGTGAGGTAGACCCAGGAAGTGAGGTAATTAAGGTGAGGTAGACCCAGGAAGTGAGGTAATTAAGGTGAGGTAGACCTAGGAAGTGAGGTAATTAAAGTGAGGTAGATCCAGGAAGTGAGGTAATTAAGGTGAGGTAGATCCAGGAAGTGAGGTAATTAAGGTGAGGTAGATCCAGGAAGTGAGGAAACTAAGGTGAGGTAGATCCAGGAAGTGAGGTAATTAAGGTGAGGTAGATCCAGGAAGTGAGGTAATTAAGGTGAGGTAGATCCAGGAAGTGAGGTAATTAAGGTGAGGTAGATCCAGGAAGTGAGGTAATTAAAGTGAGGTAGATCCAGGAAGTGAGGAAACTAAGATGAGGTAGATCCAGGAAGTGAGGTAATTAAGGTGAGGTAGATCCAGGAAGTGAGGTAATTAAAGTGAGGTAGATCCAGGAAGTGAGGTAATTAAAGTGAGGTAGATCCAGGAAGTGAGGAAACTAAGGTGAGGTAGACCCAGGAAGTGAGGTAATTAAGGTGAGGTAGACCCAGGAAGTGAGGTAATTAAAGTGAGGTAGATCCAGGAAGTGAGGAAACTAAGGTGAGGTAGATCCAGGAAGTGAGGTAATTAAGGTGAGGTAGATCCAGGAAGTGAGGTAATTAAAGTGAGGTAGATCCAGGAAGTGAGGTAATTAAGGTGAGGTAGATCCAGGAAGTGAGGAAACTAAGGTGAGGTAGATCCAGGAAGTGAGGAAACTAAGGTGAGGTAGATCCAGAAAATGAGGTAATTAAGGTGAGGTAGACCCAGGAAGTGAGGTAATTAAGGTGAGGTAGACCCAGGAAGTGAGGTAATTAAAGTGAGGTAGATCCAGGAAGTGAGGTAATTAAAGTGAGGTAGATCCAGGAAGTGAGGTAATTAAAGTGAGGTAGATCCAGGAAGTGAGGAAACTAAGGTGAGGTAGATCCAGGAAGTGAGGAAACTAAGGTGAGGTAGATCCAGGAAGTGAGGTAATTAAGGTGAGGTAGACCCAGGAAGTGAGGTAATTAAGGTGAGGTAGACCCAGGAAGTGAGGTAATTAAAGTGAGGTAGATCCAGGAAGTGAGGTAATTAAAGTGAGGTAGGGCCATGAAGTAAGATAAATGAGAAGTTATGTTCAGGAGGTGAGGTAAGATGGGGTGGAGCTTGAAAATGAGGTGACCGAGATGAGGTAGGGCCAGGAAGTGACTGAGAATGATGGCAGGGTGGACCAGAGTCCTGTCACCAAGAGACTGGGCAGCTCTGAAGGCTTCTCCCTCGTCTCCAGCAGAGGGCCCCAAAGGCTGTGCACAGTGACACAGCGACTTGACGTGGGGACGCGGGTGCCCAGGGGGAGCTCTCAGGATTGCACTCTGCTTTGCTCCAGACCTTCGGTGACCGCGTTCTCTATCCCGCATCCTGGGTGGTCCCCCTTTTCGTGGCCTTTTCAACCATTGGTGCTGCTAATGGAACCTGCTTTACAGCAGGCAGGTAGGAAACCCATCTTGTCACTCTCTCGGGGTGGGCTGGTGAGGGACTCCCTGCATCCGGAGGGCTCTGCCAGGTGAAACCCCACTGGAGCCGAGCCCAGAGCATGCTGGGTATACGTGTACAAACTCCGAACAACAGACAAGGGGTGCGGCTTGAACCTCAAAGTAAAGTAGCCAAGGGTGGATAGCCTTGGGCCTGGCTTGTGCAGTCCGGTGGGCCTGGGCTCCAAACTGGGGAATGCTGCCCCATTACGGCCAGGCAGAGGGAAGGGTCACCAGATGAACAGGCTTAGTTTCCGTGTGGGACTTTCTGTGTAAGCATGTTCTCCCCCGATGGTCTTTCCTGAACATTCTGTCATGCGCATGCACAAACTTGATTGAGAATTGACAGGCTTTCCTGTGAATGGGCAACTGTTGACGCTGTAGGCTGCGTCAGTCTCTGTTACATCTCAACTCTGAAGCTGTGGGCAGCTGTGGGTCTGCCCCATGGACAGGTGTCATCAGCCACTCTGGTTCCCACGGTGCAGACAGTTAACAGCTGTGCTGTTTCTCTTTGCGAGACACATGCTTTAACAAAGCCTCTGTGTAGCCATATGCATAACGGGGAGAGGGCGCGAGTTGATTTATCTCAGCTAACTCTAAAAGACTTTAGTTATTATCTTATTGTAAGGGCAAAACTCACGGAACAGGAATGAAAAGTCCAACCTCAAGGTGTGTAACGCAGGAACAAGAGAAAGCGAGCTGGGAAGGCCCATGGCTTTCTCTGGGTACCCAAAGGGCCACACCCTATCCTGGTCCAGCCTCTTAAAGGTCATTGGCTGACGGAGATTCTCCATCACCTTCCCCTTTTGTCTAAATAAGAGCATTTCATAAACATTTAATACACTTGGATGGGCCAAGTACGAGTTGTTTCTATGAACGCTGCTGAGGGAAACATTCCGGAACACGTCTTTGCTCAGGGTAGTGCTCTGAATGAATAGATTTCCAAGTGCTGTTGACAAATATCACATGTTAAAAATAAATACACAAAATAATTCTGCTAAAGCCACAGCGAAGTGTGTATAGGGCCTGGCCCTCCACTTTTCCCAAAGCATTCTGGGCTCAGGCCATGGATCAATGGTGCGCTGCTTACTAAGCATGCTCCAGGTCCTGTGCTCCATCCCTAGCAAGAAGGCAAGAGAGTGAGGAAGGGGAGGGAGACAGAGGAAAGAAAAGCACGCTTTGCTGGTAAATGTGAATTTTGCTTTCTAATTAACGAATAACAGCATGTGTTTCTGAGCCACTGTGTGGTGTTTCCATACCTGTATGTATTGTAGAATGAGCACATTAACCTATCCATCACTCCCATGCTTAGCGTGTCCTTCTGGTGAGAATATTTCACATAAATTCTTAGCAGTTTTGAAATACTCATCAATTATACAGCAGTAGCCATATATATAGACATATCTTTGCAGTTGGAGTTAAGAGTCCTTTGGGTTTCTTCTACCCATGAGCGTTAAGCTGGGCTAGATGAACAATCTGGATTTGGTTTTCTGAGGAGCCTCACGCTGATTTTTTTAGTCTACAATCCCACTGACAGTGACTAAGGGTCCTCTTTCCACACATCTTTGCCAGCACTTGAAATTAGTTTTCTAGATAGTAATCATTTTGACTAGAGTGAACGGAATCTCAAAATAATTTCCAGAGGCTAAATATGTAGAAGACTTTTTCCATGTTAAAACTGGAAACTGTTTATCATACTTATTTGTGTACATGCACGTGTGTCTGGGAGTGCGCGAGTGCTA
Source organism: Microtus pennsylvanicus (assembly GCF_037038515.1). Lineage (NCBI taxonomy): Eukaryota > Metazoa > Chordata > Mammalia > Rodentia > Cricetidae > Microtus > Microtus pennsylvanicus. Next base: position 131,693,444 of record NC_134579.1, on the reverse strand, counting down.
TAATGCACACGTAGAGATCAGTGTATGCCAGGGGCCACCCGGCAGTACACAGGTCCCGGAGAGGGGATGAGGAGTCAGCAAGAGAAAGATGAGCCAGGCATGATGGTTGGGAGAATCTTGCAGCCAGACTGTTTATTTATATAGAATTCAGTAAGCAGGGATAGATTCGTGTTGTTACAAAACATAGATCCTATCGTTTTTGGTTTTAGACATGTGCTTCACTTCCTCTTGCATATCTTTTGGTTATCATTGATAAACTGACAGAATAGAGTTATCTTTTTCTTTTTTTTTTTTTTTTGAGACAGGGTTTCTCTGTGTAGCTCTGGCTGTCCTAGAACTTGCTCTGTAGATCAGACTGGCACTGAATTCACTACGTAGACAAGGCTGGCATCAAACTCAGAGATCCACCTGCCTCCATCCCTGAGTGCTGGGATTAAAGGTGTGTATCACTACCACCCAGACAGAGTTATCTTTTAAATAATTTTCCCTAAAGTTTAATCATCATTTATAAAGTTACCTTTTATAATCATTTTTACTCATTAACCCCACAGCCCAATCTTTAAGTATCTAGAGGCATATGACAGGAGTTTTTGTGGCCTCAAGGATGCTAGACCAAAAGAAAATCTCCAAGCCAGCCAGACAGATTGCCATGTCCCAAGCAGTGAATGGTTAACTTTTTGTTTTTGTTTTTTGATGCATGATTTTTCTGTGCAATAGTCCTGGCTGTCCTGGAACCCACTTTATAGACCAGGCTGGCCTTGAACTCACTGAGATCCCCTGCCTCTGCTTTCCAAGTGCTGGGATTAAAGGCATGAACTATTACCACCTGGCCAGTATTATTAATTCTTTGGTCAGAGTGGCCAAGAAAAATTCTCAGGCCAGAGATGCTACAGTTATTATTCAAATTCTGGCATAATATATATATTCTATATCTTTATAGAATTTGATTATATGTCTAATCCTGGCCTTCTTTTCTTCTTTGCTCATAAGATATCATAGTGCCTCTGCATGAGCTAACTTTTTTAAGAAGGGAGGTCCTGACATCTCATTCTCTTATCTTTCTGCAGCATCTTTTGCCCATGAATATAAGTCTCTGTGTAGGGCAGAGGTAACTCCAGCTAATTTAACTGTGTTGCAGTAGATGCCATGTAGTTACCTGAGTGTATAGTGGGAAGTTCATGCATCTGTGTATATTCTATGGTTTTTCCTTGCTGTTGATTTATGGGCTTCCTTAATCAGTGACCTTCTAATTTTAGTTTGAAGTCTATTTTGTTATATATTAGAACAGCAACACCTGCTTATTGCCCATACCATTTGCTTTAAATACCATTTCCATTCTCTCACCCTCCGGTGTCTTTTCTGGAGAGATGCATTTCTCATAGGCAACAGCTGGATAAGGCCCACTTTTGTTTAATTATTTGAGTCAGGGTCTCTCCACATTGCCTGCTGTCCTGAACTTTCAGCACCTGCCTCTGCCTGAGTTAACGGCATGCACCAGCATGTCCAGCATGATCCCCTTCTGAGTCAATCTACTAGCCTGTGTATTTTAAATCAGGGAATTAAGACCGTATATATTCTGTTATTGAAATGTGTGCATTGGTGCCTGTCATTTTCTGATTTCGGAGTGTTTGAGGTTTTCCTAGTTTTATTATTGTAGCATAGATTATTCTTTCCCATAGTCTCATAGATGCTGCCATTTTCCACTTCCTTCTGAAAGATTCCTTCAAGTATCCTTTTTCCCCTTTTTTTTTCTTTCTTTCTTTTTTTTTTTTTGAGACAAAGTTTCTCTGTGTAACAACTGTCCTGGAACTAGCTCCAGGCTGGCCTGTAACTTGTAGAAATCCACCTGCCTCTGCCACCACTCCCCACCCCCCGTGCTAGAATTAAAGGTGTGCCACCACCGCCCAGCTCCTTCAAGTATCTTTAGTAGAGTTGGTTTAGTGGTAATGAATTCCTTTAGTCTGTTTTTATTATAGGAAGTTTTTCTTCTCCAATTATAACATATACCTTTGTTGGGTATAGTCATGTAGGTTGATAATCCTCTCATTTCAAGACCTCTTGGCTTTATAAAAACTACATGTATGGGTTTTGAGTGTGGGTGCACACATCTCACGCACATGGGGGGCGGTCAGAGGACAATGTTTGGAAATGAGTTCTGTCCATCATGGTTTCCGTGGCCCAACTCTGCTCGACAGGCTTGGAAGCAGGGTCCTTTGCCCAATCAGCAATCTAAGTCCCTCCTCCTGCCTTTTAAAACTGCTGCTGAGAGAAACCTGCTATGGTTTTGATAGGTCTCCTGCTATAGAGGAATTGGTGCTTCTTTTTGCCTCTTTCAATACACATGGGAGACTGACATCTTGTGAACACTCATGGGCACAGACTGCCACCCCCTCGGATTTCTGACTTTTCAGTATACAGTTTTGAGCGTCTTTTCTCATATTTATTCCAAAGCACTGCTTATTTTTTCATGCTAGTTATGTAAATTTTAAATATCATTTCCAATAGTCTCTCGGCAGTTTAATTAAGTACAAATATTCTGAGAGTCTTATTTTTTAGCCCATGCTGGCCTGACACTATGTAGATCAGGATAGCCTCTCTCAGAGATACATCTGCATCTGCCCTCCTGCCCAGTGCTGATTAAAGGTGTACACCACCACACCTAGTTCACAGATAAAAATCTGACATCTATATCATTGTAAGTTCCCTCAGACTTTGCTCTTGTAATTTTACAACATGTGGTAAACATACAGTCATGCAGGCGTCATCTATAACAACGTCCCTAGGCGGTTCCTTCTACTTGATCTGTTATTCCTTCCACTTGCCTGCTTGGGTAGACGGCTCCTGCTTCCACAGCTGTGCTTGTTCTGTATCCTTTATCTAAATGATGTTTGCAGCTGATTCTTTCAGACCGCACGTGACTGAGTCCATCCAAACTGCAGTGTATCAGCGCATTTCCTTCCCTGAGGATAGCACTCCCCTGTATGGTAAACAATGCTGCTTATCACCAGTGAACTTTGTGTTATTTTTATTTTGGGCTTTAAGCTTAATATTGTTATGGAACTCATCTGTTTTTTCATGTATGTATTTTTTTATGTGAAGCATATTTTCATCTTGGATAAATTCCTAAGAATAAAATTGCTAGCTTACACAATAACTTGAATTTTTATCTATTTTATTTTTTTTGGTTTTCTGAGACAGGGTTCCTCTGAGAAGTCCTGACTGCCTGGGAACTTGCTCTGTAGATCAGGCTGGCCTTGAACTCACAGAGATCTGCCTGCCTCTGCCTCCTGAGTGCTGGGATTAAAGTTAAAGGCGTGTGCCACTACCACCCAGCAAGACCTTGGTTTTCAGCTGGAAGGATTTTTCTCTCTAAGCTAAAGTTGCTAAGGTTGTTCTACAATCTAAATAAACTTTTATATTTTTATTTTTTGTTGACATAAAACCTACAAGTGTATCTAGATTGTAGAACCCCAAGTATCAGCTGACATAAATTTTAAGTCCTTATCCAGTGTGTATTTGGGAGAGAAAAGTGGGTCCCACATTTGTGATGCTAAAGCAGCAGGACTTGTCGGGATGTGGCTCAGCGGCAGAACTGTGCTCAGCCTGTGCCTGGGCCTGATTTCATCCCCGAACAATAATGAAAAGGGGCCAGTCTATTAAAAATAAGACCTGTCTGATTTCCTTAGTTACTTACAAAATTATAAAAATTATGTTGTAGACATTTCTCTTAAGAAAAGACTTAATGGAGCATGTGCCCTTACACAGGCAGTGCCTCTCCCTAAATCATGGCTGTCTCTCCCTAAATCATGACTGTCTTTCAGAGAGGCTGCCAAGGTGTTCTGGGAGATGTCTTTGGCCTATGTAATTTTACCACACTGTAGCTAGAAACTGTAGTCTTTATTGATAAGTATTTTGAAAAATCCTCGGTTTGTCGTTTCTCTGCCAATGGAATCAACCAAATCCAGTCAAATTAATAAGACCAGGTTTTAATAAACATAACAAAGCAACTCCTGGGTGACTTTGGGAAAGGCAGGAGAGAAATTACATGGCATGTCTAGGGATCGGGTCTTAAATACCCTGTAGGATGGCATCTTGAGCAGCTCCAAGGGAGGAGCTGACCCTTGGCAGGCTTTCTCTGGGGCGGGGTCTGCAATGGGAGGAGTGGGGCCTGGTTCTCAGCTGAACATCTGGGCTGAGTCTGGCCTGGGGTAAAGAGGCTAGAGCAGAGCTTCCAATTAAATGTTACCGACATAAATACTTGAGAAATAGTTTGTTTAGATTTTATAGTCAATTTTCAGTTTGTGTGCCTGTGTGTTAGTATGTGCATGTATGTGTGCCTGGTAGGATAGCATGGAAGCCAGAGGCATCAGGTCCCCTGAAGCTGGAGTGACAGGCATTTGTGACCCACCCAACATACATACTTGCAATTCAAGTTGGGTTCTATGCAAGAGGAGTATGCACCCTTTCCTGAGCCATCTTTATAGCCCCATTTTATTTTTCTGTGAGAGCATATGGGGTGCCAAAGGTGTCAGATTCCCTTGAACTAGAGTCACAGCCAATTAGGAGTCACCTGCCATGGGACTGGAAACTGAGCTCGGGTCCTCTGGAAGATCAGCAAGTGCTCTCGAGTTCTTGAGCATGGCAATGCTCCTACATGGTTCAGAGCTTTCATCTATCTCTGCATCACATTTTAAACAGTGTTTGCTGGACAAGGAGGAATTTGGGAAACGGGTCTGTCACTCGTGTCTTCTCAGGCACCCTAGTGAGCCTTTAGAACATGGGAGCCCCAGGGTCGAGGGTGTGTTTGCTTCCTAGTTTATGATTTTCTTCTTGCATAACTTTGGGAGTCGAGCAAGTATCTACTCATAAACCATGCCCCCCCCCACACACCACACTAATGACTTCACAGAGCCGGGATGAGCTTCTCACAGTGCAGTAGCCACCATACTCGGCCCTGCAGCCCCTTCTGGAGGACTCGCTAGCACGTCCTCGCCAGCGACCTCAGAGGTGCGTCCTCAGTGCTCCCATTGTTCTTTCAGACTCATCTACGTGGCAGGCCGAGAGGGCCACATGCTCAAAGTGCTCTCGTACGTCAGCGTCAGGCGCCTTACACCCGCCCCTGCCCTCATCTTCTATGTAAGTATGAGCGCTGCCTGACACAGCTGGAGCCGCAGCAGCCATCTCTCTCTGCAGTAGATGAAGTAGACATGCGCTCTCGAGCCCAGGCCTTTCTGAGTGAGCCAGGCTCCCTCATTCCCCAAGACAACCCAGAATCTTCCAAGCTTATGCACTCTGCTTCTTACACGTATGGACATACAATATGAAGGCCTATAGCTTCAGGGTGGGGAATAAGGCATGTCCTGGCAGCTAATGGACTCTGACTTCAGCCTGTTAACTTGGCTGTGGTTTCTTAGGGACAGGTAGACCTGGCTTAGGGCCAAAGGACTACAATGATGTCCATTTCCCCACTCTGAAGATGAGCAAACAGTCCCAGAAACTGGCATCCCAGGCCATAAATGCAGTCCCAACTGGACCTGAGTTTCACCAGCTGACTACCTGTAGCAAAAACTCTCCCCAAGTTAAGTCAGCCTTATAAAGCTGGTGCACAAAATGTGTGTAGAGTTTGTTTCTTCTTAACATCATGACTTTAGGTCAGACATGGTGGTCCATATCTACAATCCCAGCACTCAGGAGGCTGAGGTGGGAAGATCACAAGCTCCAGGCTAGCTTGGGCTATAAAGACTGTGTGTACATGTGCATGCACGCACATGCATGTGAGAGTGTACATATGCAAGGGCACGACTTTATAGACTCAAGTTGTCCAAGCTCTTCTTGTAGAGCCTTGAGAACAACTCAGTCAGGCTGAGCCGGCCTGGTGGGAGGCAGAGGCAGGCCCACATAGTGGAAGCTGTTGCTTCCGTCTTCTGTGAGGACAAGGACAATGTCTGTACACCAAGGACCTAGAATGTCACTCTTCTTCCTCCTAGGGCATCATAGCCATCATTTATATCATCCCCGGTGACATCAACTCCCTAGTCAATTATTTCAGTTTTGCTGCATGGCTGTTTTATGGGATGACAATTCTAGGACTCGTGGTGATGAGATTCACAAGGAAAGACCTAGAAAGGCCCATCAAGGTAAGTCTGTGTTTGAATGTCACAGCAGCTTTGGTTTCTGGGGGGAAAACGGGAGGCAGTCATTTCTGATGCCATCCTGCCTGCTCTGCTCTTGAGCCTCCTCCTGCTCATTTCAAAGGACGGCTTGTGGTCCACACAGCTGCTGGTGAACTCACGCATCAGGCTGCAGGAGGATCTGCGTCCCGCCTCTATCCGGTTCTGACATGCTTACACAATGACGGGGACTTTGGAACCGGCCTTCCTGTACCATCAGCACTCAGTAACAGAGGAGGAAAGATTGCTATGAGCTTAGGCCAGCAAGGGATACATCTTTCTATATGAGACCTTGTCTTGGGGCGAAGGGAGGCATAGACAGGGGAGAGGGAGAAGTATCAGGTGTCTTAGATTTCTATTGTTGTGAAGAAACACTGTGACCATGGCAACTGTTATAAAAGAAAACATTCAATTGAGTTGGTGGCTTACAGTTTCAGAGGTTTAGTTCATTATCACCACGGCGGGGAGCTATGAGTGCGGCAGGTGCTGGAGCTCACAGTCCTACAATTGGTCCAAAGGCAAAAGGATGTTTTCCGTCTCACTGGGTGTGGCTTGAGCATATCTGAGACCTTAAAAACCACCTCCACAGCACACACTTCCTCTAACAAGGTCACATCTCCTTGTTAGTGTCACTCCCTTGGGGGAGCCATTTTCTTTCAAACAACTCAAAACAGCACTCAAGACAAAGATGAAAAAAAGACAATGCATTGCTAAAAGCCAGAAATGACAACTGAGCTAATAGCTAGGAAACCTACTCACCGATTTCCCAGCAACGGTGCTCACAAAGCTGCAGGAGAAACAGAATCAAACACACTAACAGGTGACATGAAAACTCGTCCTTCAGTCTGCATCAGGTCCAGATCCATTCTAAGAAAATAAACTGAGGTCTGGTCTGGAGACTACGGAGAGGTGGCGAGCAGCCTGGGTTCAGAGCTTAGGCTCACATCAGGCTCTGAACATCTAAGAGCCCCCCCCCCCCAGGCATGTCAACGGCAGGTGTGTTTTCCTTCCTTCACCTCCAATCACCTGTTTGCAGGAAATGAGAGTTAACCTGTGGAGGAAAATATCCCCCAAGGCTAGAGCCAGACACTGCATGCTGTCAGTCCTCCAGTTTCTCCAAGACTAGAGAGGCAAGGGGAGGGAGGAAATATGGAAGTTGAAAGCAGGAAGCCTTCATCTGCTAGAGGTGCACACTTACTCTGTAGCTCAGATGAAGCACCTGCTTTTTTAGATTCTAGCAGAGCAAGCCAGCGTTGGAAGGGGTGGAAAGATGGGCAAAGGCGCTAGCTCAGTCCACACGTGTGCGGTTTCTCAGTTTCAAAGGGAATGAGGGCAGTGCGGCTCATGTGCTGATGCTCTGCTTGCAGGTGCCCATCGTCATCCCTATCTTGGTGATCCTTGTCTCCATTTTTTTGGTGTTGGCCCCGATCATCAGTAAGCCAGCCTGGGAGTATCTCTACTGTGTGCTGTTCATACTGAGTGGACTCATATTCTACTTCCTGTTTGTTCACTACAAGTTTGGATGGGCCCAGAGAATCTCCAGTAAGTGTGGACAGAAGGTCTGGAAATCAAGTGCCTCCGACTTTCACTTCAAGCACATCACTCCTTCAGGACAGGATTGTACTCCCCAGTGTCACCCTCTGGGCCCACCTTTGGTGTCTCTTGGTCCCCTCTATACTACGAGGAGGGGAAAGTACTGCAAAGTACACACTAGCTGCTAACAATTTACCATTAGGACCGCCCTGAGGGCGTAGCTCAGCAGCATCTACAGCATCTCATCAGATGGGCTCTCTCAGGAAGACCAGCTTCTGTTGTTTTGAGGCAGGACCCCAGTGTAGCCCTGGCCACTGCTTTCTTTTGAGAGACCCGTGGCAGACATCTAAGAGGCTCAGTAACAGCCCAAAGACATCCCAAAGTTATAGCTAGAAACAGGTATGGGACAAGGGCCTGAGTCCCCTACACCAAGGCCACAGGTCTCTGTTTTCTGCTGTCCTGATTCTCAGCTGTTTGGATAAGTGTTTTGTTTTTTGCAGGCAGGGTTTTCCTATGTACCCCTGGCTGTCCTGGAACCCATTTTGTACCCAGGCTGACCACGAACTCAGACAGTCACCTGCCTCTGCTTCCGAGCGACAGGATTAAAGGAGTGCACCACCACAGCCAGCTGGACGAGTGCTTTAAAAAGCTAGTTGCAAGCCAGGCAGTGGTGGAGCGCAGCTTTAATCCCAGCACTCGAGAAGTAATCTCTGTGAGTTCCAGGACAGGCTTGAAAGCTACAGAGAAACCCTGTCTCAAAAAACCAAAAAGAAAAACGAAAAAGAAAGAAAAATGCTATTTGGCTAGTTGCATTAGTGCCCTCATTTCTAAATGGAAAGTTAGTGCCAAGCAGCACGAACAGCCTGAATTGTACCTGGTTTTGGGTTGGCTGGCACCCTAACTCTAGGTCTTCCTGCCTCAACCTCACTAGTGCTGGGGTTTCAGGTGTCAAGAACTCAGCTGTGTCTTACTTGTAAAGTCTCACTATATCACATCCAGTGCTTTTCTGCCATAAAGTAGATTATGTCACAAGAAACTCCACTTACCAAAGTCAGCTGGGAAAGCTGGCACCTCACTTACCTCACGGTGATACAAGAATTAAGGAGGAAAATTAATTTCTTATTGACCAAAGTAAACTATGGTGATCTCCTTCCTGACTCACTAGCCCCAAACCTCTTCAAAGAGAGTAAAGGCTGCAGAAAGGTGCAGACCGCCAGAGTGAAGTTGCAGTTGGCCATCCGGACAGGATAACTGGCAACCTGGAGAGCCAAACTGCTCCTCTAGGAACTGTTAGGGCTCTACAGCAAACACCTATAACCACAGCTCTCAGGAGGCTGAACCAGGAAGACCATGTGTTTGAGGCCAGGCTGGGCTACACAGCAAGACCCTGACTCAAAAAACAAAGCACAAAAACCACTGAAGTGGCTTAAGCTGGTGAAAGTAAAGCAAAAAAAAAAATTGTATTTTAAACAAAATGTAGTCCCGGTTACCTCAGATTCACTAGAGCTGCAAACACATAACAGTCTTGTTCTCCCTGCATTGTGAATTGTTGGGGAGAAAATAAAATTGCGAGTTCCTACTTCTTGGTAGGGAAATAACCAACCTGAAAGCTGATGCAGTGAGTAGGGCGGTTCCGACCCGTTGTCCCTCGAGCAGGCTCTCAGGAGACAGACAGCACATCACCAGAGTCAGAAAAGGGAAGCCTGTGACCACACTGTTCTAACTACATTTTTGCCTTGGCTTCTATTCCAGGGCCGGTCACCAAGCACCTGCAGTTGCTGATGGAAGTTGTCCCACCAGAGAAGGACCCGGAGTAAACCGTCCATCACACATAGCTCAAAGCTACAATCAATTTATTTTTGTAAGCAACTATTTGTGGTTATTTCTTCCTGGTGTTTTTCTTAATGAAAACATGTATTCAGCTATTTGTTTAATGTTATTATTCTTAGCTATCCTTAATTCTCTGTGTTAAGGTTCTTAAGTAGAGGTAAGAGATGTTTCCAGACGTTATCAGGAGTGCTAGATGTGGATGCACGATCAGGAGGCAAAAGCAGGTAGATCTCTGTGACTTTGAGACCAGCCTGGTCTACAATGAGTGTTCCAGGCCAGCCAGAACCTTGTCTCAGAAATAAACAAAACCCACGAGTTAGCAGGAGGCGTTACCTAAGAAGACTAGTGGTGAGGGAGGGGCTGCAGAACAGCATCTCTATTATAGTACATCCCACTCAACTGAACAACGGGGAAGCTGTGGAGGAAGCTCAGGAGTTAGCGCTTGCCTAGCACATGCAAGGCTCTGTGCCTGTCAGGGCAGAGAACAGTAACCACAGGCAGCCCTAACCTGTCCCCTCCGCCCTTATATGAAGTTGCTGCTACTTTTGCTCAGCTCGACACAGACCACTGGCAGGGTTTTAAATGTGCTTTTATCCTCCCTCCCCTCCCCCAGTGCCGTCACTCCCATGTCTTACCATGTGCCGTGCACAGCTGGTCTCTGCCCAAGGGACTCTGTTGGTGTCAGTGTCACCCATGCCCCAACTTACACGGGCACTTTGCTTTCTGCAAAGTGTGAATAGAACGTTACTTTGCATTTGACCCAGAGCAAAACACTGTGAACAACACATTTCTGTAGAACACTGGGGCTTTATTGATGATCCACCACATAATAATAATAATGCTCATATCACATAGGAGCAACTCTAGAGCACAGACTCAAGTATTTCCACCTCATATTTTAAAAATTTACCCCAAACAGTACATTTTAATATACCACAGAAAAGAACTGATTGCTTGCATAGCCAGCCTCCGATGTGCCACAAAATGTTGCTCAGGTTTAAATATTGGAAAATTTGGCCATGTGAAAAAAGAAATGATTTAAACAGAGCTGTCCCCACCATTTCCCTGGATCTTCTGAGACAGCCTGCTACTTGCACTCAGTGTATCCAGTGCTACCACCGTCCCCCACCAGCTGGGTGGACCTGCATCCGTACAAATACAAGTGGACAGCGGCACAGCCCAGCCCCACCGCTGAATTGTTCCAGCAAGACACCATGCTTTCTGCTGTCTCAAGAGCCTCTGTGCTTTATGGTCATTCTGATATTTGCCAATCAACCCGAGAGTCACAGCGGCAGAAAGGATGTGTTCCTGGTAGTTGCCCAGGCTGGGCACAGGTCTGCCCCTCTGCACGGCTGCTGTCCAAGTCAGCTGCCCACCCTACATAGCCTCTTTGGCGCTGCATGTGCTCAGGTCTTATTTTACAGATGAGAAAACCAAGAGCCAACAAAGGCCCAGCCCTGCTCTTGGCACAGCAAGCCAAGAGTTTGCCTCAGGCTGTGCAGTGGCTCACTATAGGGAATTACAGAAGTCTGGACAGATGTGTTTCTATTTTTAGTTCAGTTTTATGACATTGGGTCTTAAAAAGCCCAGGCTGACCTGAAACTTCCTGGTCCCCATTTTTACCTCTCAAATGCTGGGCCACCATGCCCATCTTCACTGTATTTTCTGATATAAAAAGGAATAAATTCTCGGGGACAGTCATTCTCAACAGCGCTGTTTCATCCATGCCTGTCTCACTTCTAGGAGAAACTGATACAGAAATGCTATGCACAGGATTGGCTCACCTTCCCAACTATTTCAGTGATGTTTAAATGGTAACTACACACACTCCTCCCCCAAACCTTGGCGGTCCAGCCTCATTCAAGGTTGCCACTAGAATTTTCAGGACTTACCTTATCTGGGTTTTCTCAAGGATAACTATACACTACCTAGACACTGGTCCCCTTAACATTTCTGAAAGAAAGTTCTGCCATGTTTGCCAAGGTTCCTGCAGGCCATTGATCCCACTGAGCTGAACCAAGTCTATATCACCTTTGGGAAAAGAAGTCAGTTTACTTCTCAGTAGCTCCCCAAATCTGCAAAACTTAAGGAGTATTTGTATGGTGGCAGCAAATCCATCTATGTCAAGGGGAAAGGGGCGGCAAGCAGCAGCTGGGTGTAAATTTGTAAGGTGGAAACCAGCTTCTACGGGTAACAAGTTTTGAGCAGTGTCACACACAGGTCTACATGGCAAATGAGGAGACTAGTCCGTATGACACAATCTTCCCTAACGTCACAGCCTGCACTCCGTCACTCTATACTGAGGCATCAGAGTGAGCTAAGAGTCAACGAGAGGACACGCTGGACAAGCTTGTTTATGTTAGACCTTTGCTTGAAAAGACATTTTTGGAAACAAAATCTCCTTATATAGGCCAGGCTGCCCCCAAACTTGTAATCCTCTGCCCCAGTCTTTGAGTGCTGAGATGAAAAGTGTCCCCAGTGTTCTGTGTCCCTTCCTGGACTCTCTGACAATCTTATCATAACCTGTCAGCTGGTGTGTCTGCCCGCTTTCCTTCAGTTAAGAACTTCTCATCCCCACCCCACCCCCCCAGCGCCACACAGTACAGTGACGATTCACTCTCCAGGTGAAAAGCTTCACACGATTTGTTTCTGTGGCTCAGTCACACAGCAGTGTCCGCCTCTGTTCAGCCTTCTCACAGGCTCACTCGCTGTCACTCCCATCAGTAGTGCTGGAAGAGGTGCCGCTGTTCTCAGCCAAAACTGCCACTTTGCAGGACAGGTTTTTAGAATTTACAACTAGAAGATTTGGTATTATTAAAATTGATTTAGTATAGGTGAATTGCCCATCCCCATTATTTTGGTCAGTGCAGCAAATGTCCCATAGGTCTAGCTCTGTTTTCCTCACAAATTATTTAAGCAAGCAATGACAAGTAAAATGCCTCTGCTCGTAAGCAAGTAGTTCTCCTGGTAAGAGTTTCTCAGGTGTGTTTAAGACCTGATGGTATAGTTCCATCCTCTGCACTCAAAATATTTAAAGAAGCATATTTATCACTAAATATCATTATGTACCCATACCAGAACATTTGGCACCAAAATCAACTCCAGTTTTTAGGAATTTACATTACCTATTTCTACAAAGGCAGAAACCCTAAGAACAGCTGGTATGTCAACCCACTTTCACTGCCCCAGTCCCCAAGCCCAGGAGCAGGGCTGCCCATCTCACCCTTGGAGAAGGGGCTGTCCTCTTCATATTCCTCCCAGTGATCAAAGTCAAAAGCCACGTTAGGATGCTGTGTGACAAACAGTGGACGCAGGTCAGTAAGTGCAAAGAGCTCAGGGTTAGGTGCAGCCAGTACAGGCATGCCAACTCACCCTCTGCTTGAGCAGGCCGCGCCAGCGTGCCCGTTTCTCCTTTGCAAGTGTGATTAGAGGTTCATCGTCTTTAATTACACACTTGCAGTCATCTTTCCTTATGTCACCTTGCAGCTCCATATCAGCCAAGTAAAACTTGTCTCCTACCCAGGCACTGGGTTTACAAAAAGAAATAAAGTTGGCCATCTAAAATGTAGTGTGTGATTTCAATTTTACTTTATCACACACACACACAGACCTACCTGAAAATGACTCTATCTGTAAAGAATTTATACTTATAATCTTTGACATTCCTTATCTTTATCTTTAAGATGACCACATCATCTTTCTGGAACCACTTTATCTGTGGATAAAAGCTAGAAGGAAAGAAAGGGGTTGACTTGTTAGCTCACCGCAGCGTCTAGGGAGGGCCAGGCGCAGCAGCACGTACCTTCTCATGTGTGGTTGTGGAGTTCTGCTGATGGAGTCACTGCCAGTGTCTTCAGATAAAACTTCTGGACAAAATCAATGTTAAAATTTCCACAGGTTATTTATATTATAATGCACACTTTTTCAATACCCAAGGCAACTTTTACATGAAGAATTTATGTTAAGAGTATAAATTTCAGCTGGATGTGGTGGCCCACACCTTTAATCTTAGTACACAGAAGCAGGCCAATTTTTGTTAGTTGGAAACCAGCCTGGTCTACATAGTGAGATTAGGGACACCCAGAGATATGTAGAGACCCTGTCTCAAAAAGCAAACAAAAAGAGTATAATGTCATAAAAACTTAGGTATCTAGTAGCAAATGACGATTAGAAGAAACTAAAATGCACATCATTTAGGAACCACTACCTAACATATAATAGACTTCCAGACGGTAAAGCGCTCTGTGCCCCACTGCTTGCGGTGTGCACACAGAAACCCAGGCTTCCTGTGCTCCCTCAACCTGCAGGCTTCCAGAGCAGCTCAACACATGGACGGAACTGCTGCTGAGCAAACATGCAAAAAATAAGGGTTAAGCAGCTTTCATCACAATATACCCTCCTGAGAAACAACCTTAGTGTTTCCCAATAAACTCTGGTATATTCAAACTATAGACTATAACCTAACAACTAAAACAAAACAAAAACAAAACCAACTCTGGCTATAATGCTAATGACTGGAGGAAGCCACAGGCTTTGAACTCAGCAAAACTGATAGGGACGGGAATAAGAAGAGCTGATCACTAGGGAGGGCTCTGGAAACACCCACCGAGGACGCGCAGAGACAAACCCGAAGCAGCACTGTAGAAGAATGGCTGACTGACAGCACTGTGCTCCGCACCTCACAGGGAAACGTGGAAAGACCAGAGTGGGCACAGGACTCACCAAGACCAAGGTTTCAAAACAAAGGAGATTTATTTGCCCCAGAGGTAAGGAGGGAATAAGAGACAAAGACAGGAAACAGAGGACAAGGGAGAAGGGGAAAGAAACAAGGAGGGGGAGAGATATTCGCCCCAGAGGGACAAAGGACTGCCTCTGGATAGAGAGACAGACAGACCCATAGACAAATGGCAATGTCAGTCTATAAAGAGAAAGGAGAAACCCCTGAGTTGGTTTGTTTTGATAAGGCATGCAAATTAGGGTAGCCCAAAAGGGACGTTTTATTGTGGGACTTCAATACTGGACCTTGGTAGTCAGTCTCAGGAAGAAGAAGTAGTCAAAGATGGGAATGGGCCTTGGTGACTAGCTTTAGGAATATAATCTAACAGTTTAGTAAGACAGAGGGAATGGGGGAGGACAAGACCTGCCAGAAGTATGTTTGCCAGCTCAGGCTTGCTAGAGCCATTTCAAAAGGAAAGCCTAAATATGGGAAAATCTCGACTTGGAGATATGTATCTTAAATGCAGCACTAACCAGCCTTCTGGGTGTCCAAGTCCACCTTGGAAGCAGCACTTTTTTCTGTGTCTCCATCTCCCTGTGGAGTGCCCTGCAAACACATGGCATCTTCCACTGTGGTAGGTGTCCTGGAAAGAACAGCCAGAGGTTAACTGGACTTAAGGAGACTCCGGCAAAAGAGGGCATAGACATTAAACAACCTGCTTGTCAACTGGAGTCGGACCTCCACGGAGCCTCTGTGACTTAATGGGCAATGGCAGTGTAGAGCCGGTCAGCTTTGTCCAGTGTGCCCTTGTTCCAAGTAAGCACATGGGAGCAGAGGAAGGCACGCTCTCATTTACTCAACACAGCCTCTCCTTCAAGCTCACCGAACCTCTGGGAAGAAGGGCTGTGTGTCCCACTAAACAGAAGAGCCAAGTGCAAAGCTAGCTTAACTTTCTCCCCACCGGTCTCCTAGAATGTCTTCCCAGAGTCTGTGTTACCAGTTTGGGCCAACTTCTAGAAATACTGCTCATACAAAAGGAAGTATCACTAAGGTAGGGGCAGGCAAGTGACTCTCCAGTTCCGAGGTAAGATGAGGTGGTTGAGAGGTTAAGACTAAGATGTGGCTTTAAAAAATCCATTTACATCTTTTTTATGCACACAGAAGCCTATTACATCTAACACAACACTCTCTGATTTTTCCTATTAGCTACCCATAGATTATTTCATTCAGGTGACTGTGTCTGCCCCCCTCTATATCTATCTATCTATCTAGATATAGATATAAAGATCTAGATATTGATCTATACATATATATAGGTAATAGACATAAACATGTGTATATAGATCTATAGACCTTTCTATATATCTATAAATATATTATCTATAGAAAGATATAGCTCTCTCTCTCTATATATATACACACACACACACACATATTGCAGTCAAGAGTAGTGGTGTGATGTGGGATGTCCTTCTGTATGTTGTGAATATGTATTCCTCTTAGGTTAATAAAGAAGTTGCTTTTGCCTATGACAAGACAGAATAGAGACAGGCAGGAAAGCCAAACTAAATTTAGGGAATAAGAAAGGCAGGTCGAGAGAGATGCCAGTGAGCTGCCCATAGAACAGGAGGCCAGAACACTTAAGGTACTGCCACAGCTACATGGCGACTTAGAAATGGGCTAATTTACAAGTGAGAGCTAGCCAATAATAGCCTAAGCCATAGGCCAAGCAATTATATTAATATTAACCTCTGAGTGATTCTATAAGCGGTTGCCGGGACCAGCCAGTGCAGGAGAGAAACCGGTCCAGCGGGCCTGGACAAGACAGAGAAAAAAAAAAGCCTCCTGCTACAGAGATGCATGACTTTAATCCTAATTTTGGGAGTCAGAGACAAGGTGATCTCTGAGGTCAAGGACAACCTGGTCTATATAGTGAATGAGTTCTAGGACAGCCAGGGCTATGCAGAGACTGTGTATAAAAAATTAAAATATATATGATGTGGGATTCACCTCGGTATGCTGTGAAAACATTTTATTACCACTGGTTAATAAAGAAGCTACTTTGGCCTATGGCAGGGCAGAATAAAGCCAAGTGGAAAATTCGAACAGAGATATATAGAGAGAATAGGCAGAGTCAAGGAGCTGCCATGTAGCTGCTGAAGGAGAAAGACACCGGAATCTTACCAGTAGGCCACAGCCTCATGGTGATACATAGAGTAATAGAAATGGGTTAATTTGGTTTCAACTACTAGCAGGGATCCAGGCAAGATGGGAGAGCCTGATATATCCAGGGCACATCCATGGTGGGTTCAATTCCCAAACTCAACCCCAGGCTGCAAGATCCTCATCATCATGATCAGGCCATAGAAGATGCTGAAGGTACTTCCCAAGAGATCCTGCTTGACAGTCATGCCCCTGCTGCAGTTCCTGACTCTGGTCAACCCATAGTAGCTGAAGACAAGACTTATGTATCAGAGGATGAATGGCCAGCCACCGTGGAAGCTTCTGTTCCTGCCGCAGCTGTAGCCAGAGTCCTTAATTCAACTTCTGACAGCTCAGTCAGTGGAGAGCAGAGGATCTGACACACAGGAGGACGTCAGTTCCGAGCCCACAACTCCTGCCATTATGGCACAGTCCAAACCAAGACCATTAATCTAAGAGTTTGGAGACTGATGGTACAGGCAAATCTACATTAGTGTCAGACCACTCTGGTCCATATACTTAGATTGTTTCCAAATAAATTAAAACATTGATTAAGTTAAAAAAAATGAGTTAAGATACAAGAGCTAGCTAGGAAACACCTGAACTGTTGGTCAAACAGCGTTGTAAATTAATATAGTTTCTGTGTTATTATTTGGGTCTGGGTGGCTGGGAAACCAAAACACAGTCTCCGCTTACATATATATCACCATTATTTTGACTTTTTTTTTTTTTTTTTTTTGGTTTTTTGAGACAGGGTTTCTCTGTAGCTTGTAGACCAGGCTGGCCTTGAATTTACAGAGAACCGCCTCCTGAGTGCTGGGATTAAAGGCGTGGGCCACCACTGCCTGGCTGATAACTGTTGTCTTAGTTAGGGTTTCTATTGCTGAAATAAAATACCATGACCAAAAGCAACTTGTAAAGGGTTTGCTTCAGCTTACAGCTCCATATCACAGTCCATCATTGAAGGAGGGCAGGGCAGGAAACTAGAGGCAGGAGCTGATGCAGAGGCCATGGAGGAGAGCTGCTTACTGGCTTGATCCTTTTGGGTTGTTCAGCCTGTTTTCTTATACAACCCAGGACCATCAGCCCAAGGATGGTACCCCCCATAGCAAGTTGGGCCCACCCCCTTCAGGCATCAATTTAAAAACTTCCCTGAAGGCTTGCCTATACCCCCATTTTATACAACTCCGTTATTCCAGGTTCCTAAGGGTAGGCATTTATGGGATGGGAATCAGGTCAGAGGTGCTCAGAACTAGATTTAGGTTCTCTGCAAGAACACAGACACTCTTAACCACGGAGTCCTCCCTCCAGTCAGATCCCATAGTCCTTACTTGCTCATTCTTCCTAACAAATAAGCTGAGCCCAGGCCCCTTTCATCTCATAACTGCACACTGTCAAGTGGAGACTCGAGGCTTTGGTTCTACCTCTAGTCGGTGTCCACACTTTTCTCTCTGATAAGCTTTTCATACAACCACACTCTCCTCTCCTTTTCCTTGAGATACAACTTCATTCATAAGCCACGACGGGCTTCAAATGTACAGCAATCCTCCTGTCTCAGTTTTCTAAACCCTGGAATTACAGACAAGAGCCGGCATGCCCAGCTAGGTACAAACTTTGGAGCTCACACAAGCTGTGTATCTTCTCTCCGAGGCTGCTAGGACACTGTATTAGTTACTTTTCTCATTTATGTCACAAAATACTGATATAATCAACATAAGGAAAGGTTTATTTTCTGACTCACCTTTGAGGGTTCAGTCCATTGTGGGGAAGGCATGGGTGCAGGGGCAGCATGAAAGCTGGTACTCAGCTCACTCTCTTTGTTGTCTGGGGCCCCGCCTATACAATGGTGCTCCCCACATGTAGGCAAACCTTTCCATCCCAACCCAACACAATCTCAAAAGCCCCTTAGATGCAAGCCCAGGAGCTTGTCTCCTAAGTGATTCTATAACCCATTAAGGTGACTATCACTTCTCACAGTGACTTCACTGCATATGGTTACTATTCAAAATTGCTCTGGCCACTGGAAAATATTTACATTTATTATATTTTGTATATAATATTGCATCCCATAGCACACAGATGGAGATCAGAGTTGATTTTCTTGTTCCAACATGTAAGTTCTGTCAATCAACTTAAGGCCATCAGGCTTGGCAGCAAGTGCCCTTATCCCCAGAGCCACAGCCAGCATGGTGTGATATCTCAATATTATCTGCAATAGCCAAGCCATGGAGTCACGCTAGCTGCCCACCAGTGGTGAATGGATAGAGAAAATGTGGAGAATACACACAATGGAGTTTTACTTATCTGTAAAACTTAAATCATGTCATTTGTGGGAAAATAGAACTAAAAATCATTGTATGAAGAGAAAGAAGCCAGACTCAGAAAAATATTGTATCTTTTTTCTCATATGCAGAATCTAGATTTTTTTTTAAAGATGTCAAAGTAGAAAAGGGGAGGAGGAGGATGAGAGACAAGACGGAGAAGGGATAGAAGGGCAATGGCAATATGATCAAAGAACATTATGTGCATGTATGAAAATGTCATGATGAGATCCATTATTCCCTGCAACACACGCTAATACAGAAGAAAAACTAGTGGGCAATAGCAGTAAGCACAACTCAATCCCACCTGTCAGAAACCATCGTGAATCAGAGCAGCACATGTGCAGGGGAGGGCACTGTGTCCTGACTGACATCTTCTTAGCCAATAGCACAGTAGGTAAGCATCATGACAAGCTCAAAGGGCACTAAGTGCACACTTAGATCTACAGTTCTACACACAGGACAGATGAATGATTACTCAGTGTCAGGAACTACAGCCCGAGCAAACAAAGCACATGTGTCCATTCAAGCCAAGTACAAATCCAGGGAGTTCCATCGCAGTTTGTCAACATCCCCCCCCACTCCGGCCCCGTGTCCCAAGTGGACTATCAAACGGCACACTGTGCTATCTGCAAATAAAATGTCAACAAAAGTCCTTTCTGTAAAAGAAACAAAACAACATGCCTGAGATTTGTTTATACTATTCCAGCAACACTAGGGGTAAGCTGGTAAGTCCCGAAAGCTCTTAAAGCTGAGTCTAGAGCACGGAGATTGCTCTAACTTAACACAGCTCTTCCAAATGGAGAAAGAAATGCACTTACGAAGTCTGGCCCAGAAGGTCCTCGAAAGCTGGCAGTTTGGCTTCTTTGCATAGTTTTTTCAGTTGTTCTATGTGTTCTGAATTATCAATACCCATTCCCATGGACAAAATTTCAGCTCGAACATTATAATCAATGATAGAGGTTTTTAGATTTGATAGTTTTGTAACATGCACCTTCAATCAAAGGGGGAAACATTTGTAAGAGTCACATCTGCATCTTGACTGGATCACAGCACTTTCACAACCTCTCAAGACTTCCTGCTAGTCAGGTGCACTTGGATACATGACTCAGTATGCAAGGGCTTCCGACTGCAGCAGCCAGTTACTTTATCACTAAGGTGATGGCAGAATCCTCTAAGTCCTGCCCCACACTGTGGAGAGCTATGGGCAGAACGCTGGTATGACACCCTAGTATACAGCAACCTAGGATGCTGTAGCCAGATACTCTTCTTTGGATTCTCTGACAAGGCTCAGAGTCCTCATGGAAGGACTCCTCCAGTCAGGGCTCTAAGTTCTGTGTTCTACACTGTTTTTATCTATCTATCTATCTATCTATCTATCTATCTATCTATCTATCTATCTTTCTTTCTTTTTCTTTCTATCCATCCACCCACCCACCCACCCACCTTTTCTCTAGCCAAAGCATTTCAATTTGTGCAATTCAGCAAGCTATGAAAATCTGCAACAATGGATTCCTCTGTGCAGAGGTGTGGACACAGGTCAGGTGCCTTTCTGTGGAAGGGCAGGGATGGAAACAGGCTGGCCCTGCTGCACATGTTCCTAATGAACCCTGGGCACACACACTGCACTGAGGGATATACTGAAGAATTTGCCTTCACTCAGAGTGATGGGGAGAGTTGCTCTGGGAAGGGAAGCCAAGCTGGGGTGCTGCTCCCCTCATGCCCCGGTGTGTCAGTAGACACTGTCATACACTTTGCAGTGGAAACATGTTTGCCAAGAGGGTTTTCTTTTTTACTTCATATTCTGATGGCATTTAAAAAAACTCCTTTGCTTAATAAAAGCTTCCTTTTTCTCTAATAAAGAACAATTCCAGTCTGATATGACGACACTATTTAAAACTCCTAAGTACCTACCTACCTGCTCTGGTAATTGATACTTTCTGTTCCTAAAAATGACTTTTTTTTCTTATTCATAAATCTTATACTCCAATTTCCCACCTGAATGTGTTAAAGCTTTTCCATCCTTGTGAATTTTACTTTGAACAAGATGGGAACTGAATCCTTTAAATATTCTAAATAATAATGGATAAGGCTTGTCTAATACAGAAGAACTGTGAAGAATCCTTGAGGTGCATGGAGGAAGGGACAGTGTCAGCAGGGACATACAGGCCTGAGCCACACGTCACTGTGTTACACTTTCCTCTCCATGCTGACCCCAAAGGAGGAAGCCTCATCTGCTCTTTTCCCAAACATGGAACTCAAGGGTGCACTCCAGTCTTAGCACCATGGAGCTCAACAAATGCCCAGTGAAGACATGAGGCCGACACTGTGAACATAGCTGAGTGCCAAGGACTGCACTCCTCATGCTAACTACTGAGCATGCCCCATGGTTTTAGGAACTAGGAAAGGCAGGCACTGTGGCAGCAGACACTGACTTGTGACTTCTCAAACGGGTTGGACAGTGGGCTCAGAAGCCCCCATAACGGTCTGATTTATAATTCAAGGGCAAAACGAAACAGCACTATACATTCTGGAAAATGCCACACACAGTAAAGACTCGTGAACGTCAGTTATGTTACAGATGTGTATTACACACAATGCCTGCTGCTTGACTGTCACCATGTAAAATATTCCACCAGACAAAACCAAAACCTATACCAAACCTATGACCAAACATTAAAAACATCTCTCCTAAAGTAGAACCCCAAATAAACCTTCATTTCTAACAAAAGACTAGGGTCCTTTATATCATTTTGGGGGGGTCATCCAAACAGATTCTTTTGGAGAAAACTGAACACTTACCATTGGATCAATCCAAAGGGTATTTCCCAAGGCTAGAACCACTTTGGCATCATGCATTTTCCCAACAATCTTATGATGAATGTATCTAGTAACCTGGAAAAAACCTCACTTTTGTTATTCAACTGAGGCTTCAAGCAAGCATCTCATCCAGCATAAACTGTATGGAACATAGTACATCTACACATTGTACCTGCTTCTCAACAACTCTATGAGGTTAGGTAAGCATTAGCCTCATTTCTTTTCAAAGATGCAGGAACTTGTCCAAGACCTCATGTAAATTCTGAAAACTGGTGAGGATCCATGCCTTTGGACCTGTAATGTTCTTTCTCACTATGGCTGGTGAACCCATCTCCACCATCAACCCACAGAAAGCCATCAGCATCTGGAAGTTTCCTTCCTTGACAGCTCAGTAAGTGAAGTAGATGCTCTGCTTGCTTTTCCAGAAGGCATCATGGCCACAGACCTCTCTGTAACCAATGGCACACAACTGAGGGCCCTGCTCGTTCACAGGCACACTACCACTTTCCTCCCTGGAAAGACCACAGCAGACAATGCATGTCTGAGTTCTCTCTCTCACCTATCTGAAACCCTATAATGCAGAACAGGAGAGAGCTGGCCCTTGTCCTGAGTGTTTTGGTGCCCTTGGGACAGTGAGTAAACTGGGAACACCAACACAAGAGAACTTGCCCCATGTGCTGGCTAGTTTTGTTGTTTTGGGTGTTTTCCCCCCTTTCCTAGACAGGGTTTCTCTGTGTAGCTCTGGCTGTCCTGGAACTCACTTTGTAGACTAGGTTGGCCTCAAACTCACAGAGATCTGCCTATCTCTACCTCCTGAGTGCTGCGATTAAAGGCATGCACTCCCACCACCTAACATGCTGGCTAGTTTTATATCAATTTGACACAGCTAAAGTTATCTGAAAGGAAGGTACTGCAACTGAGAAAATACATCTATAATTCAGCTTGTAAGGCATTTTGCTAATTAGTGATTGATGGGGAAGGTCCAGTCCATTGTCTGTGGTACCATCCCTGACTTGGTGGTCTGGTTCTATAACAAAAAAAACAACAACAACAACAACAACAAAAACAGGCTGAGCAAGCCATGATAAGCAAACCCCTCCATGGCCTCTGCATCAGTTTCTGTCTCCAGGTTCCAGCCATTTCCTTCAGTGATAGACTAAGTATGGAAGTGTAAGTCACATAAACCATAAACCCTTTCCTCCAGAACTTGATTTTGGCCATGGTTTCATCACAGTAATGGAAAGTCTAACTAGGACATCCCATTTCCTTTTCTTTCTTTTTTTTTTTTTTCTTCGAGACAAGGTTTCTCTGTAGATTTGGAGCCTGTCCTGGAACTAGCTCTTGTAGACCAGGTTGGCCTTGAACAGGGATCTGCCTGCCTCTGACTCCCAAGTGCCCAGCTGACATCCCATTTCTACACTAAGGCTGTCTGTCAATGAGAGTCTTGGCCAAGTCATTTTTACAGACCTAAAGGACAAGGACTATGGCTTTCTGGCTGATGGCTGCAGAACTTAGCACAGCCCCTCGCACACAGTGGACACTCAGTAAGTTCTTATTAGAACAAAGGAGAAAAGTTTCCAGCTGAAAAAAGTTATTCTAAGTTAAATTTGAAACATCAAGTTTGCATCTTTATCCCCGATACTGATTTACTTTCTAGGTAGTATTTAATCCTGTTTAAAACCCAGTCAGTTTACAACTTCATTACAATGGCTTATCTCATCTCCTACTAGCCAGCTTCCACAAGCCTAACCTTCTAGAAACAGGTGTATTATCATGAACCGTTGCTCTGGCAATGAATAGGACTGTCTGTCAGGCCCTCCACCCATCTCAGTCTGCCACAGTGGGGTGGCCTTCTGTGTTACATTGCATGGAGCAGGGATTTTTCTCTGCTGTTGATATCCTATCTGACTGATGACATTTTAGTGACTCCACAGGGTCCAGAGGAAATGGCCTGTTCTGGCATCTCTCTCTTTTTTTAGCCAGTCCTCCCAACCCTGACAGAATCGCTTGGCCTCCCAATGAACATCCCTAACCTGTGCCCCTATTTTCTTAGGAACTCCTCACACTGTTTTCTTTGTCCAACTAAAGCCATTTTTTTAAAACCATGATCCATATGTTATACGTTCTAAGACAGCACTACTGATAATGGCTACTGCTAATTCTGCCAGGTAAGAATAAGTCCATTGCCACAGTTTTGAGCCAAATTTAAAGCAAGCTTTAATTAAATACTGGTTAGGAAGACAGACTCTGGCAAGTCCACTCCTGGGTTCACATGAAATGGCAATGAGTCACATTGTGCAGAGGCCACAGCATTTCCAATCAGGTCTAATCAGGGCAAGTATATATCCTGACATGTTTCCGACATATTTCCTGCCTACCTCCCGCCACATTGATCAAGCACGTCCAGTGCAGCTGGGTTAAACAAACTTGCTTAGATGATCGAGACACATGGCTTGTTTTCTCTGGTAAACAATAGCCTCCAGCATTTCAGGAATAGCTGTTTTTGGGCAAGGAGCTTACAGGTTAGAGGCATTTTTGTTTCATGGATCTCTTAGGCACAGTAATTAAAACACAGAACTTAACTTTGGTTCTCCCACTACTATGCCAGTGAGCTTGGTACCTCTATCATGGGTACTAAAGTCCACTTACGGAGACACAACAGTAAAGACCTCAGTAAATCATGCTTTTAATGACCTAAATTGCAAAGCGAAGGTTCAAATTTAAGACTCTAATACACCAGAAACTGTAGTCTCTACTGCTTACTAAGCTGACCCAAAAACACTGTTTGAATCCAGGAGTTCATGATTACTCTTGGCAACACAGTGAAAGCCCATGTTAAAAAAAAATCCCTCTACATATAAACACTTGAAAAAAGCACAGCTCTTTGTATATTCTGGGTTAAATGCACTATGTAAGTCAATAAAACACAAAACGCTAAAGTAACCCACCTTTGGGTTCCATTCAATTTCACTGTCAGCTGGTTTCACCCTACAAACAATGAACTCCACAGCCTGAGGGGGCAGAGTGTGGAACTTCTCTGGGAGCAGCAGCAGCTTGTCTCTTGGGATGAGCTTGGTCCTGCCTTCATCTATGAATTTCACCAAGACATTCCCCAAACCCCAGTTGTCTTCCTTTTGGCTCACCTCCAACACTTGAACCCTAAAGAACAACAGAGACATCAAGGAATCCAAAAAGGAAGACACCTTACTCTTCACACAGCAGGAGTCCTTCCATGACAGACTGTCTAAGGCACGGAACAGGTAGCCCTTCTCAACACAACAAACCCTGTAGCTGATGAATGAACAAGGGTATCACAGCAAAGTAAAGATCCTGCTTCTGAGATGAGGCTAACATCTCAGATTCAGTGGATTCAGAAAGGTAGGTGCAAATAAACACGTGGGCTGGGTGGTCAGGCTGGGACACTAATTCTGCCACCCAGTGACCAGCCTTAGACAACTTCCTCATCAAGCCCACAGATCTGTTTGCTTTTCTTTAAAGTGAGAATAAAGCCTTTTTTATAAGAATCTGAGAGAAACTCAATGTTACCAAGGAGTATGTATGCTACACACAGTGATGGATTAGTACATATTTGGAGGAATAAGGTCACTGCCCTCTGTTCAGGAGCTAGTAGATATTCCATGCACATCTGCTCCAGGTGTTCTGAGCACAGTGTGCAAGTACCACCTTTTAGGGAGGTGGCCAGGCTCAGGGTACACACACTCCGACAACAGACAATAGTGAGAATAAGCACTCAAAACTGCTTAAATTATTCATGTCTTACAACTGTAGAGAGATTACAGATAGTTTACCTCTGGAAAAGTGTTTTCTCTTCTAATCCATACAACCCCAAACTCTCCACCTTTTCAGCAGCTGTTTTGTTACTGGGATCCTTAAAATATTCACTCATTTCCGCATTGAGAGTTGCATAAAGATCCAAGTGTTTATCAATTATACGACCAAAGTAATTGGTTGCATTTGAAACGTAAAAAGGTATTATCTGAAATAAATGCAGCACACGTATGTAGAAGACAGTTGAAATAAAACTTGCACAAGTGATGTCTGCAGAAACCACCAAACATACTGAGAACCCAAGATATGCACAAAAGGACAGAAGAATAAGCCAGGAAGCAGTCCAAACACTGGGCCAAAGCAGAATAAATACCATATAAATAACCAGTCTCATTTTAAGATTAACAAAGGATATCTTAGAGAAAATTCCATCATTAAAAACTTCATTTTAGGGTCAGAAAGATGGCTCAGCTAGAAGAGGTACTTGCACATCTCCCTGACAACCTGAGATGGAATCTTGGAGCTGTGCTCTCTGACCTGCACTGCTGCACTCAAAAGCACACACACAATAGACACTGCATTTTAGCTATATGTTCCTTTGTTCACTTTTTAACTCAACTCTTTATATATCTATTTAAAAAAACTTTGTGTTAAAGTTTTTGTACATGTATATATAATATATTGAACATATTAACCCCCACACATCCCAAGCCCCACCCACCCTTTTCTTGCCTCTCCTCCCTTCTGTTTATACTCTTTGTTCCCCCTAGAGGCGGCAGAGGTCAGGAGGGGGAGTCAGCAGGAGTGGGGGGGTAGGGGGCTGGTCAGGAGGAGGTAGTGATGGGGATGGGGTCAAGAGGAGGCAGGAGAGGCTGGGAGTCAACACCCGCAGTACTGAGCACAGCAACTCTAGTAAGCTAGCCCAACAGACAGGGATTCATTTTTACTCCTGCTTTTAAAACCAGCTGTTTTCTCTAGAGTGCAGCCCCTGGCAGACACCATACTCCAGTGGAGGGACACACATCCAAGAACATGTGGGCAGCACAAACTGGACTCTCCAGTTTTGTTTTTTAAGAGGACAAAAAGTTGTTTGGGTAAGGAGGTGGACCTGGAAGGAGATGAATAAATATGATCAAAACACATTGTATACCACCCCCCCCACGCCCCGCAAAAAAAGACTACTAAGAAGTTAAAACAGACAAAAGGTCTTCATGGAAATGACTCTTCAGCAGACAAAGGAGGCCAGCAGAACTCACCCTAACGTGTCCAGACACTGGCAGAGCTTCGTTGGATAACTTCCTTGGGATATCCATTTCTGGATTAATGTGGTGTCGGTCAGGGCAGATCCTTTTGTCTCTTAAAAAAAAAAAAGGCCAGATTTTAAACCAAGAAGAATGGTAGTTAACACAAAGTGTCAAGACATCTCCAGGAAACTGACCTTCAGCTACAATCAGAAAAGTTTTAGCTCTAGACTGCAGAGTATACCAACAACGCATACGCAGTGTTTAGTCAACACTGGATGAGTTCAAAGGACAAAGTTCTTTATTATCCCTAGAGACACTGTCAGTCTTTAAATTGTGTATTTTTATTTTATGTGTATGGGTGCTTTTGCATGCATGTATGTCTGTGAATGACATGCATGCCTGGTGCCCAAAAAGGTTGTGAGCAGTCTTGGGACAAGCGTCAATTAACCTCTAAAACAGAAGCCTCTTTCTTCTTAACTATTGTCATCCAAAGGACTGAACACATACACGTAGTTCCTAGAAAAGACATGGCTCATGAAAACATTTTAGACCAGTACCATACATAACAGCCCCAACCACAAGCTGCCACAAGCCCATTAACTAAAAGTGGATGCACACATGGCAATATATCAAAGAATAGAATACGAAGCCATAAAGTAAAGTAAAATATTGAAATAAGCTTGCTCCTCCCTTAAGTTGCTTTTGCTCAGTGTTTTATAATACCAACAAAAAAAGCAAACTAAGACAAAACTTATCAATAAATTAATGGAAAAAATGGGCCGCACAGAGAGAGCATATTATTAATATTCAGTTATGAAGAAAAATCAAGTCCTATTATTTGTAGCAAATGGGTGGAAATGGAGAAAGTAATAATACAACCCAACCACAGAAAAACAAGCACTGGGGCTGGAAAGATGGCTCAGTGGTTAAGAGCACTGACTGCTCTTCCAGAGGACCCGGGTTCAATTCCCAGCACCCACATGGCAGCTCACAACTGTCTGAAGATCAGTTCCAGGGGATCTGACACTTCACACCAATGCACATAAAATAAAGTTAAATAAACCATAAAAATATTTAAAAAAAAAAAAGAAAGAAAAACAAGCACTGCATGTTCTCTTACAGATGGAAACATAAAATCAGGTCAACCAGAAAGGAGAACGCGAGTGCTAGGAACTGGGAAGGGTATGGGAATAGCATATTGCATCCCATTAACATGTACAATTAATATGTGCCATTTAAAAAAAGCAGAGCTTGCCAGTGCTAACAGCTATGAAAAGGCAGTCATTTCTGGAAGACCATGTGGGAACCTCTTTCTGCTCCTTTTGCATTGAGTGGATTAACACAAGGACATAGGTATGTGAGATTTTCATCAAGGGGCAAATTTATTTATTATTAATTTTAATCCATGTTATTACTCAATTTTAAAAAGAATTGGCTTACTTGCAAAAGCCAAAAGCCTTAAGGTATGAACAAAGAGGTCTTCTGGCCTTCTTATCTTCTTTGGCTTCCAGGACCCCAGCAGTAAACTCATACAGCTCTGATGGGATTTTGGCATCTGCTCGCTCCAAGTATCGCAGGACACCAATGGCTTGGCTTGCATTTCTCTCCGTCAGCAACAAGACAGATTTGGTTTTTTTATCTCCCTGCTCTGCAGGAGAACCCTTAAAATTGAGGGTGAATAAAAGAGGTAGATCATCCATACCAATCTGATTTCACTCAAAACTTTGTAAGCTCAGAATTTACTAATACACACACACACACACACACACACACACACACACACACACGAGAGAGAGAGAGAGAGAGAGAGAGAAACAAGAAATAAAATAAAAATTGATCAAACCTGTTCAGTTACACTCTGAAAATGATCAGACATGCAGTACAGGCGTCCACCAAACACTTTCGGGGAAGAAGGAAAGCTGAAGTGAACTACACAGGTGGCGTCGGTGATGGCCAGGAGGGGTATGCAGTCGTCTGTTAAGGCTGGAGAAAGCATGTCCACAAGGTCCCATGAACTCCCCATAAGCAGGCCTAGCACCCATACCATACCATGTTTCTGTACTACATTTTACATCTTTATTTGAAGTGCTCAGGCTGAACTCAGGCCTCACACAAGCTAGGCAAAGGCTCAAACTAAGTCACTACATCATACTTTATATATGCAAAGTAAGACCTTTCTCTTTCCCCCGCCAAATGTTACAGCCTAATGATAAAATTCCAGAGGACAGTGACCTCTTAGCTTGAAAAATGTTTTCCTCTATCATTAATCAGACTGCCCACAGACTTTTCACTTGCTCCTTAAGTTTTGAGCTTCATATTTCTGTTATTAAGCTTAGTATCATTACAGGTGTGTGCAAGAGTGGATGACTGGATAGACAGACGCATAGACCAACACAGACTTTCTACATAGGTGAACCCAAACTGGATTTCTAGAAAGAATCTGCTTGCTAAGCTGAGAGCCCTGGAGTGCCTGGATTCACCTTATAAGAAAGGCCAATATTCATCTGAAAGGAAGATTTTTCATGAATGCTGAAACCTTAAAAATAATAAAAAGTCTGAATATGATATAAAAATGAAAAAATGATCCCTGCTAGCTCAGCCTCGTCTAAATACAAACAGAAATCAAAATACTTACTTAATACAATGTGAGAGCCAGGACTTAACTTCTTCTTCCACTGTTCTAAAATACTTTTTAAGTTAAAAGACATCTCTTTATGCATTTTCAAGCAAAATACTGAATTGCTTTCCACTACCTAAAGAGGAAACCAAAGCCGTCAGTTCACTACCAGATCACAGAAGCTCAGCTAACGGCTCTGTGAACTGCCCGTGCCAACTTTAAATTATCAGCAAGAGAATAAAGCAATTTTGAGAATTGAAATTGAGAATGAGGCTGAAACATCCCCCATGGTTCTGTAGTCTTCATCTAAAGATCTACTGTAAGTGAAACACTATTTCCCTTTCTTTTAAATAACATGCATGTGTGTGTGCATACATATGTATGTGCCTACATCAATTACGTGTGCTGCTGTTGTATGCTGTAGCTTATGATGGAGAGGAAGGCATGGTTCTGAGTTTTTAATCTTGTATTTGGCTTTGTTTCTACATTTTAGCATGAAATGTTTACAGAATTAGATTAAGCGGCATACATTGTAAGATAATTTGCTTGGCTCTTCTGTCTACAATGAAGACGCTATGTGATATTACCTCATTATTATCTCCTCGGTTCCCTAAGAGTGCAAATGTAGTGTTTTCACACTTCACATGACACAGCCCCTCCTCCAGATCCTGGAGTTACACTGTGAGACTGCAGCTCCCTCTGTCCATTTCTGATCAGCAGACTCAGCTATGGCCTACCATGATGAAAGGTGCTGACCTGAGGACAGGCTTACCTTACATACAGTTTCTGTTTCAGCCACAGAGCAGGTGAAGATCAAGGTCTTCTGGGCCTGACTTGGAACAAAGTCAAGAACTTGGAGTAAAGTTGAGGTTTTCTCACACTCCAGGCACAGATGCACCACCTGCCGGCGAGCAGACAAACAGGT
This sequence comes from Microtus pennsylvanicus, assembly GCF_037038515.1. Classification (NCBI taxonomy): domain Eukaryota; kingdom Metazoa; phylum Chordata; class Mammalia; order Rodentia; family Cricetidae; genus Microtus; species Microtus pennsylvanicus. Next base: position 131,663,276 of record NC_134579.1, on the reverse strand, counting down.
GCTTTCTGAGGTGTAAAGCTCTCCAGCAGCACCTCTTCCAGAGAGCATACCATTTAACAGGAAGGAATGCACAGGAAACCAACATAAATATAACCCACTTACAGACCTGTGAATGAAACCACAGCTACTATCTAACAGACACTAGTTACTTGTGTGTGCTCACCAGCCCTCCCCATCACCTGCTGGACATTGCCATAGAGGGCGGCCTCCTCCAGGGCAGTGATCACGACGTAGGGATCCTTCATGAACTCTCTGACTAGATGGTCTATGTGTCTGTTCCAGTGAACACCCACTGCCACAATCTGGTGTGGTGCAGACTCCCGCTCTTCCACTTCAACGTTTTTTTTAAAGTTATCTAATATGGCAAACATCTGAAAAATTAGTAGATTTAATATTTGTTTCAAAATAGAGTAAAGAATTAGCTGGAACATAAAATTCAGGGACTATCCATTTGATGTTTTTAGTGTGGGGAAAGCCTTTCCAAAGATTAAAAAAGGAAAAAAATAAAAGAAAATGTTTGTCAATAAACACTGTAAAATTCCACTGGGACAGAATAAAGTCACAAACAGCATCCTGGTGTATAATGTTTGTACCAAGGATGCTTATATTAAAGACTTCAAAACTCAATTATAGAAAAGATAACCCCATCAATTAAAAACAAGCAAAACACAGAAGAACAGAAACAATGATCAATTTGCATTAATTTTCAACCTAATTAGTCAAGGAAATAGGAACTAAGCAAATAGGAACCCCCCGTTTACCAGTTGGCACAGAAAATAAAACAAAAGCCGGGCTCAGGCCTCCACATGGCAGGTAAGCAGTATGCCTGATGTGACAGTATGCTGGAGACAGCAACAACTGCCCACAGGTTTGTCACGGTACAGAGCTGCTCTCTAGCTATCAGTGTGGTAATATGCACCACGGCTTCAAAGGAGCCCACACAGTCACTAAGAAACAAGCCTGTGCTTTACCTGGAGGCTACCAACACTCCCAAATAACAATTTTGGTCAGCATGCCACACTGTTTCAACACATGATTCACAAACTCAGTTTTAAAGGTGTGTGACTCCGATCCCAGAGAACCTAGACAACAATGAGGACCTAAGAGAGACTTACATGGATCTAATCTACATCGGAAGTAGAAAAAGACAAGCTCTCCTGAGTAAATTGGAAGCATGGGGACCTTGGGAGAGGGTTGAAGGGGAGGGGAAAGGCAGGGAGGGGAGCAGAGAAAAATGTAGAGCTCAATAAAAATCAATAAAATAAAAAAATAAAGGTATGTGGCTCAGCAGGAGGGCGATTCCCTAACAGGCACAAGGCTCCTATGAGCAATAACCACATGCTGCACAACAGCACAACACTATTTGGTGTAGGAGAATGGTCTGTATTCTGTCAATTATATTTTAAATAAATGCTGACTGGCCAGTAGCCAGGCAGGAAGTATAGGTGGGACAACCAGACAGGAAGTAGAGAGGGATCAATGAGAACAGGAGAATTCTGGGAAGGAGGAAGCCCACTCCTCTGCAGTCCTGATCCAGCCACAGAAGAAGCAGGATGTGACTGCCCTGCTGAATAAGGTACTGAGCTACATGGCTAACACAGATAAGAATAATGGGCTAATATAAGCTGTAAGAATTAATAAGAAGCCTAAGATACTAGGCCAATCAGTTTATAACTAATGTAGACCTCTGTGTGATTTCTTTGGGACTTAACAATTGCAGGAAACAGGCAGGAAAGAAACCCTGACAACAACTATTAACTGCAAAGTTTAAGTTCTGAATCAGTACTAAATGGCTCTTGCTATTAAGTATATTTATCAACAAAAGCCATTTAAAAGAGAGACTACCTCTGAGTACAAGACAAGGGACGGTGGATCTGCTTTCAAGTGCTCTTCTATTTTTTTAATATTTTTAAATTTTCTTTTAAGAATGTCCCTTCTATAATTAGAGAAATAGTAATGAAATATGTAACAAATTTTCTTGGGAATTTCTGTTCTTCAAAGGGAGATTTACCATTAGGAAGGAAATTTCAGGTAAACACACTCTTATAAATTATAGATACAAACCAACTGATTTGCCAACTGTATATTCTGATTGCTTCAGGGCCTGAAGAGCTGACACATTTCAGAAGCACACAAGCTATGGTAATGGATAGCAGCGGCACCCAGTGTGCCCATACTCACTTGCTCATTGGCTTCAAAGAACAACACTTGCACTTCATCCAGAACCAGGTGGCAGAGTCTAAGAAACAACAAGCTTCTGTACGTGAGAAGTCTCAAGAGGCTGTGTGGAGTTGTGACAATCACATCACCTACATTTAGAAAAAAACAGTCAACATCTTAGGGTTTCTACAAGTTTCTCCAATACTCCCTTCACCATGATTCACTTCCTTCTCAGCAGCCATTACTCTACTGGGTGAGCAAGGCAAGCAAGCCTCCATCCACCCCGTCTTAGCCTGCAGTATCTGATCACACCCCCAGCTGCCACAGGCTCTGCTTTCCTGAAAGGCAGATTTCCTCAACTCTAGGCTCAGCATCTGACAGTGAACGGTTAGTAGCACATGACAACTGAATGAAATCATGCAGCTTTCTCAGACGTGAGTCAAGACTGAGCCTTTAGCACGGACTCCCACTGTAGGAAGTCAAGTCAGAGCCAGCGGCCAGTAACTGAGGTCCCAGGTGCCTAGGCAAGCTCACCGTCATCTGCAAAGAAAATCAAACAGCTTGGAAAGGATGCTTACACCCCATTGGAAGCTTCATATTTTTGGCTTCATCTTTGTGAAGTCCAATTGTTAATAACACAGGATGAAGAGGCCTGGAGGACATGCTATAGTCTCCCAATAACTCAAAAATAAACTGGGCCTTTTTCCACCCAGGACACACGATGACTGCAAGAGGCTGCAAAGACAAACAGATTCAAATAATTTTGGACAGTTGTTAGGAATCAAACATAACGTACACGAAACATCCAGACCATCTCCTGGCATAGAATTAGTCTTTAGCTATCATCATACAGATGAGAAAAGTGAAAATATAATTTCATTAGAGTGGATTTAGAAACACTGAACCAGTTCTTAAGCCAAGGCAAAACACTTCCTAAGACATTTAACCTTAACATACTCTTACAGGGTAGGGCCAAGTATTCTTCTTCTTCTTCTTTTGTTTTTTTTTTTTTTCTGAGACAAGGTATCTCTGTGGCTTTGGAGCCTGTCCTGGAATTAGCTCTTAGACCTGGCTGGCCTCGAACTCCTAGAGATCCGCCCGCCTCTGCCTACCAAGTGCTGGGATTAGAGGCATGCGCCACCACCACCTGGCTTAGAAAGTTTCTTTTCTTTTTTAATTTAATTTATTTATTTTTTAAGTTGTCCTCATTTCCCAGGAAGATTCTGAGGCACAGAGGTGAAGTCACTCCTCAAGGCTGTGCAGCTAATACATCAGAAAAAAAAAAAAATAAGAAGCTCCGTTTCCTGCTCCTAAGCATCAGGATGAATGAATGCCTTAAAAGAGTGGTCACCTTTGAAAGAACCTTAAAAGAACCACTGACTCCTTCTTAGACTGCCTCTGAATTAGCGCCCCATCAGTCCAGAGACTCCCTAGAAGGTGATCTGCCTGCCAACATTTCATGGACATATGTTTTTTTACTGAGAAGAGTCTGGTGGCCTCCTTCCTCTAGGAAGGTCCAGACAAGTGCCAACTTCTCCACGGGCCTGAAAGCAGGCTGCTATGGCAGCAGGGGAAAGCAGTGGTAACACAAGTAAGGACTGGATGTCACTTTCTGCCTCAGAAAGGACTCTCAGCACAAAATGGCACCTCCACCATCAGCTGGTCTCAGCTGCTTAACCTAATAAAGGGTATAAATGCACACATTCAAGTCAGTGCATAACTAGTGCAGATTCCAAAGACAAGCCACTGCATGGCTGGCTTAGGAAAAAATAAACCCCAGGACCCCTTCACACCCTAAGCAAGCTTCCTCGCCACACTTGCTTTATGGTGCATGGTGGACCCTCTATACTGTAACCTTTGTGCGTGTTCTGGGATGGAAGTTTTATAATGACTGTTCTGCAGGGCTGAACCCAGCAGCCACTTGCTGCTTATGTCTCATTTCCCTCTTCTTTCTTGTCCCTGGGGAAAGACTACTAAGCAGTAGGAGGTGCAATGGAACAAAAGAATGTGGGATAAGACAGCGAGATTGAACTTCTAATCACACATTCCCAACAGTCTCCTGCACACTAACTGTTCTCACGGGAGACAGCAACAAGACATGGCCTGACCATCTTATCTCGGTGATGTGGCAATTTTATGAATTAAGGTAAGATCACCGTACAAACTCTATCATCTCTAAAAGCCATGTCTCTTCTGCCCAGCTAGGGCCATAGATGGAAATCACAGCAAGAGTCATCTGGTTCTGACACTAAGGAAGGAAAGGATATTTTCTAGCAGTCCACATTTTGTCTTCTTCCAACGTGGTCTTAAGGTGTGTCTGAGGCTGAACTCACGCCCACAACATAGCCCAGGCTGGCCTCAAACTTGTGACCTTACTGCCTCAGTGTCCCAAGTACCGGGAATATAGATAGGCCTGTGTCACCAAGCCAGCCTGACAGTCCATCCAGCTTCTAGACTATCAGTGTGGGAAAAAATTGAGTAATAAAACTTCAGCTTTACCAAAAAAAAAAAAGACGTGTTATTTGAAAATAAACATTTAATCCATTTCAAAATGATTTCCAACTTACTCCATTTCTACTTGGTAATGACTTGTAGCAGCCCCCCATCTGCAAAACCGTAAGCAGCGGTGGCAGGTACAATAAAGGGTCATTTCCACAGTGAGAAACGACCACCACGTCACAGCCACGTGCAATAGGAGGCCAAGAGTAAGATGCAGTGTGGCTGGGTCCCGGGAACTTGTTTCTTTGAAGAGCCTACACAGAAAACGGTGGGGAACAGGGAAGAGAAAGATGAATGACAGCGAAGAAATCCCTCCATCTCACACCCCGCCCCCCCAGGACATAGTACACAGCTTATGGGGCTTACCCTGCTGTGCTCCGAAGACCTACTTTAGGTTCTGCGTGAATTTCTCCTGTGTTCAGACTACTGGTTCTCTGAACGCACTAAAGTATCTACTGAGTAGCCAGCCCTCTGACTGGAGGACTAAAGCACACACAACAAGAAGGCGGCTTTGTCTCCTTAATTCTCTTCATATTCTGCCAGCCCATCTGCCTCACTTGTAAAAACTATTCCTCATTTGATTTTTGAGACAAGGTCTTGCTATATAGCCAGGTGGGTCCCAAACTCTCCGTTTGTTTTCTTTTCTCATTTCATGTGTATCGTTTTGGCTGCATGTAGTGTTTGTGCACCATGTTCACGTAGTGCCTGTGCAGGTCAGAAGAGGCTGCTGGAAACCAAAGTCGATCTGTAAGAGCAACAAGCTCTCCAGCCCCAAACTCTTGACCCTCCTACCACAGTTTCCCAGGGGCGGGGATTACAGATGCATGCCACCCACCCCACTTACCTTAACATTTAAAAAGAAAAGAAACATGCTTTTATTGACATATTAATCTCTTCACCTATCACTAAAACCTGAAATGTTACAGCAGAAGTCTGCAACCAAATACAACTTTCTAAAAGGCACTGAGTACTGTGCAATTCTCCTCCCCAAGGTCCTGAGTTTCTAGCAGAGCTGAAGGCACATGTGCCAACTTGCTCCTTCGCCGGCAGCTCATGTGATCTTCATTCTTGACAGTCTTGTGGAAGAGAAACTTGAGTAGCTTTCGGACATGAGGTGAAGAAAATGAGACTCTGAAAACCTGCCAACACCTTTCTGCCTAGATAGCTCCCAGAGAGCATAGGTGTAGACCTGTCTTAGGGCTGGAAGGACTGCATGCTCAAGTCCAAAGTCCCCAGAGCTGCTGGGTGCAAGTCTGAGGTCATTCTGAAACATGACGTTGGGTGGGACCACTTCTTAACAGCTCTCAGGACCTCTGTATCTGAGTTCAGCTGAGTGACAGCCACTTGGTTAACCACTCTGCTCATTCAGCCCAGCCCGATTTGACTGTCGGCATGAGGAGTCATGTCACTGCCACTCCTCAGAGAATCTCCTTCTGCTTCCTTTTCTCTTGCATTCCAATTTCCAGTTACTGGACCAAGTTAAACCCTAAACTTTATTCTACTTTCATCCTTGTTCTTTCAGTTCGCCTGCATTTTATACCTCAAACCTATCAGTCAAAAATATTCTCACTCTTTATTTTCTGAATCTTCCTTTCATTCTAACTTTGTATTTTGAGACAGTTTCATGTAATTCAAGCTGTCCATGAATTTCTGTTTTTCCTGTCTCTACCTCCCAAGAACTGAGATGGCATCAGTCCCCCCTTAAAGTCTAAGTGTTTTACTTCTTGTATGTTAAGCCATGAATTCATAGGAACAGATGGAGCAGCTCAGCTCTTTTCTATTCTCTCTCACAAGCTACATCTGCAGGGGGAGCAGGCTGGAGCCACAGCCAAACCCAGATATTCTCGCTGGCTTCCACTCCCCCCTCATTTTCCTGTACCTGTTTCAAGAACCAATCAGCTCTCCAGCATGCATAATATGTTCAGGACACAAATTGACATGAACTGTGCCTGTTTACAACAGTACCAACAGCATGCTGAGAGACCCTGCAGCCTCCTGCTTTGCTGCACTAGTACTCACGGGGTGTTTCTTTTTGAACAGTACCCTTTCCCTTGATGTCTATAGTATCACCCTTTTTGTAGATTTGCATGTATATGGCCAAAGGAACAGCTGCATGTCTCCTGGAGGACCTGGAGAACATATAGTGAGTGAGCAACAGTTCACTTCCCTACAAGGCCTGGGACGCATCCAGCAATCAAGTGATCCTCCTCTCCTTTTGTGTCTGTCACTAAGGCCAACTACAGCAAGATCCTTGGTCCAATCGAAAGGAAACCACACCTCCAAGAACAGAAACACAAAACCTTGTTACTGTGAATTGGAGGCAATATCTTCTTCTGTCTCTGGGGGTAGTTTTCTTTTCCAGAAATCAAGTCTCATCATGCTGAACATGCTGATTTCAAAGTTCTGAGCGCAAGGACTCCTGTGTCCCATCCTGCCCAGTCCCTAGACTGCAAGCCACAGCACTACACCCAGTGATGTGAACTTTCTGGCAGTCTCTTCTCCTGAACTGCATTTGGTGTTTTAGGTGAAGGATTATTATCAACATATCTACGATCACCAGTTTGTTCACACGGAACAGAGACTGAAAGTCGGCAAGCAGCTCAGAGGGTGAGACAAATCTTGTCATCAGGCTACTGCAGGAAGACAGGGTGGCAAGCAGGCATTCTGACTGGGGCAGTTTCAAACAGTAGCATGAAATGCTCTCCAGAAAGTGACTTGAGCCACCCCTCCCCCTCAGAACAATACAAACTGGTAGTGCACAGTCAAGAAGCAGACTGGGGATGTTTACTCTCCACCTGCCTTTCCTGCCTTAGTCAGCCACGCTGCCACCTGTCCACCTCCCTGAGACCTGTACAATCTCTTCCCCACTCCAGACCTCACAACCTTTCAGCAGTCTGTCCATCCTTGAGGTTTGGTTTTCTATTATTCAAAACCAAACCTTAGCCTTTTTTAAAGTCAGGATGGAAACATAAGTGTATGTAATTGATTTACCAAGTGAAATCTAAGGTTTATAAAAAAAATTTGGCAAAGGATGGATAAAAAAATTATTACTCTGACCTGGCAATGTGTTCTAAGCTCCTATTTGAAAATTTACTTCAGCTGGGCGCTGGTGGCACACACCTTTAATCCCAGCACTTGGAAGGCAGAGGAAGGCAGATCTTTGTGAATTAGAGGCCAACCTGGTCTACAAAGTGAGTTCCAGAACAGGCTGCAAAGTTACACAGAGAAGCAATACCTCGAAAAACCAATAAATGAATGAATTAATGAAAGAAAATAAAAACTTACTTTAGAAAAGCTGGGCATGGTGGTGGTTCACACCTTTAATCCCAGCACTCAGGAGACAAAAGTAGGTGGATCTGAGTTCAAAGCCCGTCTGGTCTACAAAGCGAGTTCTAAGACATCCAGGGCTACACAGAGAAACCTTGTCTCAAAAAACCCAAAAACACTTATTTTAGAAACAGATTGACAATTTCACAACAGGCTTTTCTACAAAAGAAATGTGGACTTACAAATACATGAGAAATAAATCACAAAGATTTCAAGAGAACTTCAGAGTCAAGAATTATGCAATGCAGCCTTAGAACTGTTTATTCAAAATCTTCCTATGGGATTGGGAAATATTGATAAAATGCATGCCTAGGATGCATGAAACTCTGGGTTCCAGCCCACTGATCTTAGAACAGAACAGAGGAAAACAAAGCAAGCCTCCTGTGTCAGAAAGGCTGGGCTTCCTTCAGGAGTCTGGCTCTAACAATACATTCACCTTCTTCAGGTCTGCTGACAGAGGGGATTTCTCCAGGGTCAGACAGGGCTCGATCCTGTTCCGGAGTACCACACCAGGCTGTAGTGTACCCAACTTCACCTTCTGCAACTAACCAACACAAACATCAGACAACCATAACCAGGTCTTTCTGGAGTAGGCAGTAGAGTATTAAGGGCTTTTTCCCAAGAGGAAAACACAAGATCATCATGTAAAAACCTAGGAATACATGCTTCCTGGAAAACACATAATCCCCCCACAAATTAAAGATCATCTGTTCCCCCCATATAAAATACCCACTACAGCCATAGCTCTATGGCTAAAGCCATGACTTGGGAAAGCCCCATCTAAGGAAGACAAGAGTCTGAGGGAGGAAGGAAGCTTAATAACACTAAGTGTCTGTCTTGTTTGACCTTTCATTTTTAGGGTTTCTAATACCTGCTGCAGGTCAGAGATCTCATCAGCTCTCAAAGGATCAGGGTTTAAAAACTGTAGTAATCTGTAAAGCAGGTAAAAGGTCAATTTGAAGAAGAAAGTCATTACATTTTCCCTGTTTTAACTCTTCCCTGTGGAGAGAAACAGTAGTTGTCCATCCCAAGGCTTATCTGTGAAAATACTGTCTTGATGGCCTAAGATTCAAGGGCCATGGAGATCACATCAGTTTCCTGCTTCCCACGCAAAACTTGGGCTGGCATCTGGGCTACCACCCCTACCACCAACATCCTGTACAGTTGTCTGAAAGGGGCCCAGCAAAAGTCAGATCCACTGGTCTAATCATTAGCTTTGTCAGAAAATACCAGAGAAGGCCTTGTCCTCTGCTCATGCAGAGAAGGAATTTGAAAGTGCTTTTCATTATACCCAGACCTATTACTTCTCAATATGGGTAAAGGATTAGTGACAGCATCAGAGAAGTCACACTATTTTAAGCTGTAACTAATTGGGTAAAATAATGTCTAAATTTAACATATATGTCTAATTTAAATATAACTAACAGGTAATAGTATCCAATTCTCAAGTGCCTTTACAGATCTGAGAGTATGGCATTTAACAAAAGAACTTCTAACACAGAGACATGCCAGCTCCTGCAGCATCCTATAGCTCCTCCAAGAAGATGCATGGTTGCAAAAGACCTTCTAACTGGAGGCTTGCCTTTGCATACGGCAAAACTACCCACACAGAAAAAAGCAGCCTTCCACCTCATCAGCTTCCTGGACACTACACCAGGGTATGATTGTCTCATCCTGCCAAGAAAGGTAGACAAAATCTCCCCCCATCCCCACAGAAAAATCTTCAGGCCTCCTGGACTCAGCAGCTAACACCAAGTACTGCTTCTAAGGCTGGTGTTCTCCAAAGACTAAAAAGAGACTTGGGATTGCCTGCGTAGCTAAAAAACTGGTGTGTCTATGAAGGCATTTTGATGCAATCAGCATATTGAACTGCAACTAAATGTAGGTAATTGTGGTAATATTTTTGCTTATGCTCTAACAAATAAAGCTTGCATGAAGATCAGAGTGCAGAGCTAAGCCACTAGTTAGCCACAGAGGCCAGGCAGTAGTAGCACACAGTTTTAATCCCAGCACTCAGGAGGCAGAGTGAGATGGATGTCTGTGAATAAGGTGAACCATCCACTCTTCGACACCCATACCAGATACCTTAACCAATTATCAAAGTAGTCCTCAGTAATCTAGTCTCAATGTCAAAATATGCCTTAAAAAGAATGCTACAGGGAGCCACTACCAACAAAACTGAGCAGAATCTCATTCCATATATATTCAAGCGTGGCAGATGAAGTTGGAAAGAAATTATGCTTTAAGCCTAATTTAAGGTTCTTGGCATCAAGAGACACCCTCAGAGGAACAGAGTGGGTTCTACTCAACATCTAAAAATCCCTAAAAGAGAGATGTCTATTGTGTTGCAGTTTCTCACAGACTAAAATGTTCATCTTGGAAGAAAGTTTATTAAGATATAAGAGGTTATAGGGAGTTGAAACAACAGGGAGGAAGCTTCAGGACACAGAATTTTTACAGATAGATGAAATGAAAGGGTGTTCTCTGGGAAGCTGAAACACTCCATCTTTCAGGGACTGTCTTAGGGTTTCATTGCTGTGAAGAGACAAGACCACTGTAAGTCTTATAAAGAAGACATTTAATTGTGATGCTCTCTTACAGTTCAGAAGTTTATTAGTCCATTGCCATCATGGCAGGAAGCAAGTCAGCATGACAGCAGACATGGTGCTGGAGCCAAGAGTTCTTACATCTTCATCCAAAAGCAATGGGAAGTGAACCGAGTGTCACAGTGAATGAAGTTTGAGCATATGAGACCTCAAAGTCTACCCACTACAGTTATATATTTCTCCCAACAAGGCCACATCTACTCCAACAAAGCCATACTTCCTAATAGTGTAACTCCCTTTGGGGGCCATTTTTCAAACCATATGGACACAATTCAGAAAGTAACAACTCAAAGGCTTTAGGAATTCCTTGAAACTGACCAGATACAGTTGGCTCCCCTCCCCAAGCATAAATAAGCTAGAAGGCTAAAGCGAGAGGTGATGTGAGAGCTACAAATTGCGGAATGCCTTTACTGTTGGGACACAAAAGGAAATGGGATTCAGAGGGAAACACAGACTCACAGAAGGAAATGGGATTCAGAGGAAAACACAGACTCACAGAATACTGGACAAGGTGGAAGCCACTGTGTCTTGCTGCTCTGCCCCAGGGAGATATGAACAACTACACAAGCTTGCTTCTGCTACAGCCTCCCATGATTGTGAGCAAGACCCTTCCTCTCCCTTATAAGAGATCACATCTACACACAGAAGCCATGCCATAAAGCTGGTACCCAAAAAGCTGTTGGCAGAAAGGAGTTCCCACAACACTTCTCCCTTTTGTCTAAATAAAAAGGTTCTAAACCTAACACAAAACTATATACAATAAGAACAAATATCAAGTATTGGCCAGGAGAAAGAAAAGGTAAAAACATACAAAAAAAATAGAACTACAGCCAACATGAACAATATCAAGCAAGAAACACACTAAATGTCCAGTCTATAGGTAATAGGCAAATAACAGATTATTCCAATAGCTGTCCTATCCTGAGGAGTCTAAGTATTGTACCTGAAATATCTTAGCTAATATATAAGGATAGTAGCTGTGACTATCTAGTCTTCAACCTCAACAAAGACCCGAGAAGGAAAATTACTGAGTAAGCAGGAAGTACAAGCAAGTAACTTCCAAAAGGTACAAGACGGGACAGAAACAGCTCACTGTAATGTTGGGGTAACCAACTTTGGCTAAGGCCTAGAGTATCTAACAGACCATTTTCAGAAGTAGGAAAATTCAAAAGACTGTCCTACTCTGTCTTGGCAAGGTTCAGTAGTCATTTTTGCTTATATCCTATTTGTCCAGCATATTGTCAGCAGTCAAGGCAAGGGCATTCTTTACCCAAAAAAGCCAATTTTGCCAAGAATAAAAGAAGCTCCATGTGGAGTGGTTTTGGTACCCAACATCCTCTCTGGAATAGATTGGTGCTGCCAGGAGCAGTGGGGTCTCATGTAGTCACCGAAGGAGTAACATGCCAGAGTATTACCAGTGAGCCACAGCGAAATGGTGATACACAGATTAACAGAAATGAGTTCATTTATAGGTAGAGCTGGCCAGTAAGAAGTCTGAGCCATTGGCCAAACAAGTGTGATTGCTATTCAGTCTGATTATTTCATAAATGGCTGTGGGGACCCGTGAGCAGGGAAGAAACTGGTCCACTGGTACAGAGAAAAACCTTCAGCTACATTGACGTTCAAACGTTTGACAAGAATTTCCACATAAAACCTGAGAGAGCTTTTAAAAAAAATTCTAAAATGGAGCCAAGACCAGCTGTAACCCTGGATGAAGGTTGGTTCCTTCTGGATATATTCATCGAAGCCCTTGTACCTCAGCTCAAGTCCACGGGCCTCATGAGCAGGCAGCTTAGTCTCACTGTTTGGTTATTTTATGGCTTCTATACAGGGTTTCGTGTCCTAAGAATAGTGTCTTCTGGAAGCATTTGTAGCCTTGTTCTTCCTTCTTTCAAAAGCAAGTCTGGGTTGATGTAGGCCAGCTATTCTTGCTTTCAGGTTTTTCACCAGCTGCTGGCACTTCTTGATAACAAGCAGTGCCAGAGATTTGCTTAGAACTAGATAGCATCCTTGTACTTTTCTTCTTTGAAACTGAAATGTCATTTTGGTCATAAGTTTCTTCTTCCATGAAATCTGCTGTATGATGTGGTCTTTGCAGCATACTTTGTCCCAGACCCGCCAAGCTACCTGCTGCTAAATCCTAACACTGCTGCCGAGATTCAGGAGGCTCTCCTGGTGCCTTAGTGCTCCCACTGGGGGGTCTAAGCCATACTGAGAAAACCTATCCCTTTTTTCCAGTCAACCTGCAACAGATCCACCTTCTGGGCCACCAATCACATGGCCTTCCATCCATCAGTGGCAATTGGTGAATGATCCTTTGCAGTTATCTTAAATTCTCCCTAAGTCTCTGGTACTCTTGGAGGTGTAGGTACCGACCTCTGACTATTTCCCTTGGGCAAGGCCTGGTTTTTGCCTTCTGGTTTCATTCAAAAGTACTGGCACCAGGCACCTATATTTCCTTGGGCTTTTAGCCCTAGCCCGTGAAGCATGTGTTGACAACCCACTGTTCAGTTTCTCCTTCATTTGTTCCTCCCTAAGTCTTGGGATGCCATGGACTTCAGGCTTTGGACCTCTCCTACCTGTCTTCTGGAGATGCTCCTTACTTTATACCTAGTGCCTGACTTAAGGGTCTCGAAACTTACTTGTCTTGCAGTTGACTCTGGCCTCTCAATACCCCTTAGATAAGTAATCCAAATGTGGCTGACTAACAGTACTCTAGATTCCATTATTATCTAGGACCCTTACAAATGCTGCAAGCAATTGAAACGAAAATAAGAATTGCCATTCCCTATTTCTTTTTCCTTTGTTTGAAGCCCTGCTTTGGTCTGGTGTAAAAATCAGGCCATAGTCTTTACTTTCCTAGAGCTACTACTATGTCTAGAGAGTTTACCTTGCTACCAGACTCCAAAAAGAGATAAACTCACCAAACAGACTTCAAAGTAACTTTTTACTATTCCTTTATTTGAAGGAACCTGTTTTACAATGATTGCACTCAGTAATCAACCACCTGTGTCTCATGATGAATGACTGGATAGATAAAAGGTGTGAAGTTTCAAGTTTAAGCTGTAAGGATCTGTCTTAGTTAGGGTTTCTAATTGCTGTAAAGAGACACCGTAACCATGGCAATTCTTATACAGAAAAACATTTCATCGGGACTGGTTACAGTTTCAGATGTAATTCTGATGAGAAGCATGGCAGCACGCAAGCAGACATGATGCTGGAGAAGTAACTGAGAGCTCTACATCTTGATCTGCAGGCAACAGAAGTGAGCATTGTCCCACATTGGGCATTGCTTGGCCATATGAGACTTTAAAGCCCACCCCCGCAGTGACACACTTCCTCCAACAAGGCCACACCTCCTAATAGTACTACTTTCTATAGGCCAAGCATTTTTGAATCCACAGGGCTGGACCTATTCAAACCACTACAGAATCTAAGAAAATGTTTTAAGGTCTAAGAAGTTGTTTTAAGGTGTGTAAATGCAAGTCATATAAGGTCAGAGGACATGAAAGCTTAAGTTATGATAAAGTGATTTAAGGTATATAAAAAGAATGAAAAATGCTTCCAATTTCTTTCCCTCCATATGCCAGCACTGTATTAAGACTTAAGTTCAGCATTCTAACATTAATCAATGGAGTTCTGATAAGCTGCTCATCTACCTCTGGTAAGTGCCGATGACTATTATCAGTTTCGAGCTCAAGATTTTAAATTTCCTTTGGTTGTCTGAGTATAGACTTAAAAGTGCTTCTCTTTGTGCTAAAAACATCTATAATCTATATAAGTCCAGTCTTCTGAACAGAGAGAAAGGAGGCACAGCTTTCAAGATCTATGTTCATACTGAAAATCAAGATCAAAAGTGAGCTTTTGCCTTTCTGCTCCACAGGAGGTTTCTGTCCTCTTTAAGCTCATGTTTTTAACAGCAACAAAAAACCCCACATGTATTATTTTTGTACATGTTAATCTATGAAAGTACAGAAATCAAAGAACTACTTGAAGCAATCGGTTCTCCCCTTCCATGATGCAGGAGCCAGGGATTGAATTCATGATTGCTTCATGGCAAGCACCTTTATCCACTGAGTCATTCTACCTGGACTGTTCTGTCATCCTCATAGGTTTAGGGACTTAAGAGCTACTGTTTTTCTTGAATAACCCTTGCTCCAGTTGGATTTTAGGCCAATAGTTTTGTAATAATCTTGGTTTTGGCTTTTCGAGACAGGGTTTCTCCACAGCTTTCGAGCCTGTCCTGGAACTAGCTCTTGTAAACCAGGCTGGCCTCAAACTCACAGAGAACTGCCTGCTTCTGCTTCCCAAGTGCTGGGATTAAAGGCATGTGCCACCACCACCGGGCTGCAATAATCTTTGTAAGCCTGGCCTGACTTCCTGCAGTGATGGACTATAATGTGGAAGAGTAAGAAGCCAAACAGATCCTTTCCTCCCCAACTTGCTTTTGGTCATAGTGTTTCATCAGAGCAACAGAGGCCCTGACTAGGACACTAACTTTCTTCAGCTCTTTTACCTGCAGACTCCCTGGAATGAACAGCTGACAAGTCACCCAAGTCACCACTGTATTTCCTACCAATCAGGACTAAGCAAAGAGCACTGAGCAAGATAGTAGGGAAGACAAGGCTTTATGATAGAGGCATGAAGGAGAATAGAGTTTGTCAGTGCTCACTCAATTATCAGCTCAAACTAAATTATAATTTCTAAAAAGTTACTTGTCCCAAGGAAAACAGTCACTTAGAGCAGTAAAAACGTCAGGCATGAGGCAGGAGAGATTCTCTGGAAGGGAATATTAACCACCAGCCCCACTGTGAACCCCTCACCAGTCTTCAACACACTTGATTCCTGAACACTGAGGCCATACAGGGCATGGGTGACTCTGGAAGGTGTCAGAGGCTACCATTGCTAACGAACAGAGACAGCATGGGCACCAAGCTAAGCTGTCAGTCTAATTACAGAGCAGCCAGGTTCTCACAGGTAAACTGTTTCAGCTGGTAGAGTCTAGGGAAAGAGAAGCATGGTCTGAGTTTTGTGTATTTAACAAGCATCAAATGAGGTTACTCTGTTGTTAGAGAACAGGAGGTGGTCCCATCTAACATCAGAAAACCGGGAAGGAAACCAAACATCACCCCACCAAAATCAATGGCCATAAAAGTATACAACTGTACCTAACAGTTTAAAGACTGTCCACCTGGCTGAGGAACCAGGGTGAGAATGACCCTTACAACAGAGCCAAGATTTAACACGCCCCTACCCTGACACAGCTAGGGGACTTCCTGCATATTTACTGTTTTATGAGAATGGAAGTTTGAAGTAAAAATAGAGGTATATTTTTCCTGCTTCTTTTTATACAATTATTTCAAAAACCAATTCAAGTCAGGGGAAAACTAAACCAAACAAACCAATTCCAGCCAAGCGAGCGAGTGAGCTAGGCCTTACTTCACACAGCCATTCTTCTCATCACAGTCTTTCTTCTCTGTCAACCGCAGCAGCTTCTCATTTGGTTTCTGGCTAAACCCACTGGAAACCAAAACACATGAAAAGATTAATTCACAAGTTAATAGAGGCAACTGTCACTGCTATTGGATGCCCACTAGAGCCTAGATAAGACCCTGCTGCTGAGGAAACTACAGGTCTCACTTGCAAGACACAGAAACTGTTGGAGATCAGGGTCCTGTCCTTGTCTTTGTGCCCCATTCACCCACCCCATGAAGCTTCCTGACAGCTGGCCTTTAGCACAAAAATAAATAAAACCCAAAAAACAAAAAAAAAACCACCCAAACTAGGCAGAGTGCAATACTTGGTGGAACAAAGCAACCCGAAAGGAGCCGGCAGCCTGCAAAGACTGCTGTGGGAACCAGGAATGAACAGCAATTTCTTTACTAGTTTCTTGACCCTTGCAAAGGCAGAGTGTACCTGATTGTGGACTTCCTGCAAATATTGTTTTGAGCTCAGACTTCTTCCCCCTCCCTCCACCAGGTTTAGCATCTCTTTCCTGATGGTCCGATTTCTCATCTCCCACATCCAATCAAGACCCAGAAGATAGCTTTATAAATTCAGTGTGCTGGGGCTTTGAAACCAGAGCAGTTGTAGGAGCTTAAAGAAGGAGAGAAGACCCTAGGGTCCAACCCCTGGGACTCCTTTTCCCTTAAGAGTAAGAAACCTGCAGACTTCAGAGTCCAACTCCCAGCTGGCTCACCCATCAGTCTGTCTTCCACACTACACCCACTCAGCAAGTTTCCAGTCATAGGGATTCATTCCTGCCTTGGAGTGCCTCCAGCACTCACGGTACTCTGCTGTGGAAGGGAATTCCTCCATGAGGCTTCTTCCACTTCCCAAGACTGTTCCAGATTCCAGCCACTCCAACTTGCAGACCTGCAGCTTCAGAGGTCCCTGACTAAGACCTGCTGGAGACACAAGACTGGTCCTCCTGCTACGCCCGACCCACAGACCTGCTCTGCCAAGGGACAGCTCTCAGCTGGTATTCCAAGGCTCTCTGAGAACCCCAGAGTTGAAATACTTGTCTAAACTGCATTGGCTCTCAGCTAGCACCTGCCTGCTACTGAGAGTTTCAACATTTCATTTAAATTTTAAGTTGTTTTATCCTGTTTAAGGAGTTATTCTTGAATTGACAAAGTGCCTTCCTATTTGTATTCTTTACAGTTTGCCTACTCCATTCTTGGAGGATTACCTGACAAGAACCCAAGTAGAGACAGAATAACAGTTTCCACTGGTTACTTCAAAGCAAAGTTAGGACTGGGGTGGGAACTTTTATTCAAATTTGTTCAAACCACACAGATAGCTCTTTTCTGGGGGAATTCTAAGCAGCAGCAGTAAGGAAGCACTTAGTCTCCCTAGATGCATTTCTGTGAGGACAGAGGCTTAGCACTGACTATGGAATCTTGCCTGGTGCTGGTCACACAGCCTCTGCTGCTGAAACTGGTTTAGTTCTACAATTACAAACTGGTCAGGAACCAAAGCAATCACGGGGTAAGTAACGACCTGGAAACAAACAGAATTCTGGAGACTGCTTTATTGTTCCCTTCCTCGATCAAGCTGAGGGCACCCTGGATGCTGATCTGCAAATGTAGTGTGGTCAAGACTGCCCGGCCAACGCAGAGACAGGAGGCAGGGTCCCCGGGCCCAAGCATGGGCACTTCTACTTGTTTTCTTTTTGTCTCCGTTCTCTTCTGGTCCTACCCCAGGGCCACATTCAATCTTGGTAACTCCAACACTGCAACTATCAGCAGTGTCCTAAGTCACAAAAGAAAACCCATCAACTGAGCTCAGGAGTCCCTGGCTGAGCACAAGTACGCCAGTCCCAGAGCCACTCACCAATGTTCTACAAAGACCTGGCACTGCAGCCAGCCACAGAAAGTGAGACCCTTTCCTGTAATGTCACTGGTATTACCTTGTGCATCTTAAGGAGGACAGGGTTACAGCTGGAGACTTGGGAGAAGACAAGCAGCCACACTTGGCTTTCTCCAGATTTGTAACCTGCAAAGTTATGCTGTTGTGGCCTACACTTACTCATCCTTCACACAGCCACTCCGTGCTGTTCACTGGAGGTGCCTTACAGATACAACAGTGCGCAACCAGGCAACAAAGGGATTCTAGACCTACTGCCAGTTTTCAATCCACTCTGTTGCCAGCTAATCAACTGTAAAAAGATATTTTTTCCTTTAAAGTAGTATATTTTGAGCCAAAATTGCCCAGACCACCTTCTTTTTGGGGGGGTCTGGTATGTCTATCATCAACCTTTTACATACTTACTGTACACGTGACCTTCTGTATTTGTAGACTTACAGTTGTGCAATCAACCAGCCAACCAACAACTGGAAATATTTGGCAAAAACAACTGCCCGCATTAAACATGTAGATTTTTTTCCTTGACATTATTCCCCAAACAATACAGAATAACGACTTATATAGTATTTACATTGCATTGGGTAGGTATTAGAAGCCATCGAGAGATGACATAAAATATACATGAAAATGTGTGATAGTTACATATAACCATCATGCCACTTTTTAAAAATCTGGATTTGAGCACACACAGTTTGATATTCTCAGCAGTCCTAAAACTGAGCCCCCCAGGCTAACACGTTGACTAGGGACTATCCTAAGGCTCTAGTTTGCTAACCTGAATCGTCAAGACATACCATGCTGCTGGAATATCTGGATCAGCATATATAGTTATGCCTCTTTTTGTTGGCCAGTATGCTGAAGATTCAATACACTGTAAGAATGGAAGGAAGGGGAGAAGGAGGGAGGGGCAGATAATTTATATTTTTGGAATCAAAATATAACGGAAATTATTTTCATCACAATCATTCCAGAGAGTTTCTATGCACGCAAGTGCACATACACACACGGAGAATCAAAGTTGGATGGTTATGCCATCACTATAATCATTAGATCAAAATGTCAGACAGCAGGTAATCGGCATTCGCACGAGTGTTTAAAGTATCTTACAATTACTTTCATTTGTCTTTGTTGAAAGAACTGAAAGGCACATTAGAAGTAAAATTATGTGAATGTTCCCCAAATCTAGACAGTCACACATCTGTGTTAAAGGAGCAAAACACCACCTTTTCGAGAGCAGTTACAACTCAGCAGAAACAGAAGCTCAACAAGGGGGAGCAGCTACCTTGTTCCATCAAACACTCTCACAACTACATTCTTCATGAATTTCTATGTAGGAAACACACTTTTTGTTCATAATAGAATATTCGTGTCATATGAACTTTATATTCAGTGAACATCAAACATACAACCTCGTTTATGTGTTTTAAAGGGGGGCATTGCTGCTTCTTCTCCAACAGAACTTTAGGTGAGTCTCTCAAGGAATCCTTATATTTTATAGCTTTATCTGCAAAATGAAGATAAAAGCTACCTTGTAAACTATATAAAATCAGACAAAAATAACAAAAGCCAAACACTTATAAAATCGCAACACATGAATTATTATCAAACAGGTTTGTTTATATTAAACTTGTAGGGATTAAAATTAAAAATCTGCTTTGGGACTGACAAGACAGCTCAATAGGTAAAGGCACTTGCTGACAAGCCTGCGACCTG
This sequence comes from Microtus pennsylvanicus, assembly GCF_037038515.1. NCBI lineage: Eukaryota > Metazoa > Chordata > Mammalia > Rodentia > Cricetidae > Microtus > Microtus pennsylvanicus. Next base: position 131,643,603 of record NC_134579.1, on the reverse strand, counting down.
CGTTTGGTCCCCAGGTCCTACATGCAGGGAGGATGGTCTCTGTCCTCCACGGCACTCCATGGCATAGTATACCCATTCACATACACACTTACACGCTAAATAAATACAATCCAAACATTTTTGCGTCAATCTTTTTTTAAAGGTTGTAGAAATCCACAGACCAGCTTACTAAGAATAAAGTAATTTTCCCAATTTGGTAGACTGTACTTTCCAAAGGAGGCCACAATTATGTATCCAATACACATGCTCTTCCTACAATGTATAGGACAATGCCACCCTACCCAGAAAAAAAAAAAAGAAAGAAAAGAAAGGAAGGAAGGCAAAGTGAGCTCAAATTTCCAAGAAGCCAGCTATTTGGGAAATAAAAAAAAAAAAAAGCAGCTGCCCTTGATCCCTTGATCCCAAACTCCTGGAGATTGCAGAAGCAATCAGCCAGCTGGCTGTAGAGAGACAACAGACCCTGCAGTTTCAAACACAGCTGTCTAAGGAAAACAGCTAACTGCCCATTCTGTCCCTAATAAAAACCCCTTCCCCTTTCCTATCCTTAGCTACAGAAGCCCCAGCTTGAAACCTATACTCTGTATAAGGTAGAAGAGCCAGTCAAGGAAAACTGACAATCCCTGAGCACCCTGACTTTGAACCCAGAGCTAGTGAACGAAATATGCCCAGGATCTGAAACCTGAGTCAGTGAAAGAAACACTTTATCCCTGAACCCAGAACCAAAGAAACACACTGACTCTGAAACCAGTGTCAAACACACTTTGTCTCTAGAATCAGAGCCAGTGAAAGAAATATGCCCTGGTCCTAAAACTAGAGCCAAAAGGTTAAAAAGGACCAGTGAAAGAAACACAGTTTGGCCCTGAAGTCAGAGTGATCTCTGACCCTGACCAACTAAACTAACCAATCCCTGAGCAGGAAAACTCCAAGCCTAGTAAGACCTATAAAAGCCCCTCTGCCTGTTCAGTTGTGGGCTGTCCTTTCCCACCCTGGCAGAGGCAGCCACTCTCCTTCCAAAATAAATCTCTTTCTCAAAAGAGTCTTGGGTGAAGATCTTCATTTGCCAGTGTAGAATAGAAGAACCTTGCTGTGATGTCCCTAGGTGGCTGAGCAGAAAAGCCTTGCTGAGATGTTCCCTTAGGGGGCCTGAGCAAGATTGAGCAGAACAGAACCTTACTGAGATAGATGGTCCCGTATACAGGCCGTGCAAGGCTGAGCAGAAAAAAGTAATAACATTTCCCCAAGTTGGAGGAGATTGCTTCATTTCTGCAAGGGCTTCCCCTTGAGCCAAGTGTAGCAGAAGAAGCAGACAGCTCTGCTAGGACGTCTCCTTAGGGGAAAAGAGCAGAGCTCAGCTGTAGCCGCTCTCTCGATAGAAGCAGGACTGCTATATCCCCATCATACCCAGTGTCAGGAGCCTGGCTTCCCCACACCCAGGCTGAGCTGTCCTATTGTGGCTCTAGGTATAGCCTGGCTTCCCGATGAGTAGGAAAGCCTTATTGGGAGCTGTAATACACTTGCTTATACTCTGCACTGTCAGTGTGCAGGATCTGAGATGCCATCTCTCAGGTTAATTAAAGCTTCTCCTCTAGCTACTGACGTTACCTAAACTCTTGTCTTTTATTTCTTTTTACAAATTTAATTCTTATGCAATGTAACTGGCTCTCACTAAGAGACAGAATCTATATTCCCATCCCACAGACTGGCATAGAAAATTCCAAAGTGGAAAAGCAAACAGAAGGAAAAAAAACTGTTTAAACAGAAACATCCAAGAACTATTTGTATCAGTTTGAGTGAGTCGCTTAAACAGAAATTTATTTTCTTTTATTTCTGGAGGCTGCAAGTCCAAGATCAAAGTGTTGGCCAATTTGAATCCTGGGGTGATGTCTTCCTGGTGGGCAAGTGCTAGAGAAGTCAGCTCTGGTTTTTTTCTCTTCTAGGGGCTCTTTTAAGTCTATCAGAGTCGGACCCTACACTTATAGCATCACAGAACTTCTCATGAAGACCCTGCCTGCAGACACTGCCACACTGAGGGCAGGCCTGCAGCATATGAGTTCTGAGGACACAGAATTCAACCCACAACATAGTTTTTGAAAAGAGGAACAAAATTACTAAGACTCTTAACCAAAGGAGTGAAGGAAGGGAGATTAAGAGAGAAGCAGGGAAAGAAGGAAGAGAAAGCAGGGCCATGCCTACCGATTCATGGACACCTAGAAACTAATAAAGGATAGTTCATGTGTTTATGAGCATATCAAGAAATGTAAAGATAGTGAAATGAAAACTCTATGCTTACAATTTGGTCATCTTAATCAGTGGTTCTCAACCTTCCTAATGCTGCGATCCTTTAATACAGTTCCTCATGTTGTGGTGACCCAACCATAAAATTATTTCATTGCTACTTCATAACTGTAATTTTGCAAATGTTATGAATTGTAATTTAAATGTCTGATATGCAGGATATATGGTATGTGACCCCTGTGAAGGGGTCTCGACTCCCAAAGTGGTAGGGACCCACAGATTGAGAATCACTAATCTAGATGAAGATTCCTTAAAAGACATACTTTTCCAAAACTCCCAAATAAAACAGAAATAGGGAATAGGGATAGTATGTCTTGAAGAAATTGAATTATTAGGAATGTTCCAAAAAAGAGAACTAAATTGAGGTGGGTTCACTGAAGAATTCTATCAAGCATATCAGAAAGAAATGTCACTAACCCACAAGCTCTTTTAGAAGACAGAAGCAAAACAAGCACTTCCCAGCTCATCCTACAAGACCTTCACTGTTCTGATGCCTCAACCAGAAAGCATTTCAAGAGAATGAAGGCCCATTATGTCTTACAAACACAGATGTAAAATCCTTTCAAAACATTGACAAATCAAAAACTATATAATAGATGTCATTAAATAATAGGAAAACAAGCCACACACTAGAAGAAAATAACTGCAAAAGATATATCTGGTAAAAGACTATTACCACAGTAGATGAAGAACACTTACAGCCCAAAACAAAGAACCTACGTGAAATAGACAAAGATGGGCTGAGGTTATAAAGCTCGGTGGCAGAGCACAGTGAGGCCTGGGCTCACTCTCCAGGGCACTCAGAGTATGGATTCTGTGCTGCCTAGGAAAGAAACCAAACTGGTAGGACTCACCTAGTGCTGCAGGAGGTGGCCCTAGGTCACTGACAACATTCTTACACCATGTATGCCGAAGAGACTGTGACAGAAAATCTAAGCCCTGTGAGTCTGAAAGAACATACTATATTTCAAAACTAAAACATAAAATAAAAATGAGTCCTTATTATTTACTTCTGCTCTTGCTCATGCAGTAAAATTATAGGAGACCTAGCAAGGATGGCAGTCTGAGGGGTTAAAATCTAATGCAGAGAGGAGCATTTAAAACTGCATCCATGAACCACACTAAGCATCATTTGTAATAAAAACTCTCTGAGGTGTCTGAAAACTATTCAGAACCTCACTTTGCTGAGATCTTTAAACCACATACTGTCTGGACTTCTGAAACAGTAGCAGCTCCAGGACCACAATGCCTGCCAGAGGCTAAGTAGTAAAATTTGATTATTAAATTGATTCTGTCTCCAAGTAGGAAAGGGCTTAGACAGAAATTGGTATATTAAGGAAAAGCAACATGAAATACTCACTTTCCATTCCACGATGGTCTTTCCCTTGCAAAAGCATTGGCCACAGAGTAAGTGATGGGCTGAGCTTACTGGAGCAGGGCACTGAATTGAGACTGGGTCTGGGCTTCTCCAACGTATTGAGGTTTTTATTCCCCATGGGTGACACATAATAAGCAAAGTTCTTTGCGACCAGGTCATCATTTACACAAACCTATAAAAATGTAAATATTCCATGAATTACCATTCGAATGGGTGTAGTCAATGTACACAAAGTTAGTATTTCAGACTCAGCTCCAAATTCCTGAAAAATGTTTTATGGAGCATAATCTGACAGAAACAGCTCTTGGTTTCTGCTATGTTAGCTATGACCTAATGATTTTCACGAGAAAATAGTAAGGAGTTGCATGAGATCAAGATGTACTGTGGAGGAAGAGGGAGCTAACTCCATCTGGCCAGGTACAGATTTGGTGGGAGGACACTAAGCACACAAGGGGAAACTGAAAAACTAGATCCTATCAAAACTTAATGCTTAGCCTGGCAGTGGTGGCACAGACCTTTAATCCCAACACCTGAGAGGCTGAAGCAGGCCTGGTCTACAGAGATAGTTCCAGGACACCTGGCTACACAGAGAAACCCTATCTCAAAAACAAACAAAACAAAAACCAAATAGACAAACGAACAAAGATATTGCATTAATAAGCTCTCACACAGTCGCACAGAGGAAGTCTTTATGAGGGACAGGGGACTGAGAGATGCAGCGACATGGATGTGTCGTGAACTACTGCACCTGAGTGAAAGGATAGGATCACTGTGCTCCCTTTGGAACCCGAGATGCGTTTGCAGGCTCACATCTCTCTGAGCAGTTGTGACCATGTGCATCTAATAAACACCCTCTCTCTGCTACGGATGGGCCCCTTGCTATCACCTCACTTCATCACTTAAAGTCAGCTATCAGACTACAACACATGGTACAAAAGAAGGGCCTGTTCTTTAAAAGCAAGTTAATAGAGAGTGTTTGTTTTGAGACAGGGTTTCTCTGTGTAGCCTCGGCTGTCCTGGAACTCACTCTGTAGACCAGCCTGGCCTCCAACTCAGAGATCTGCCTGCTTCTGCCTCCCATTAAAGGTGGGATTAAAGGTGTGCACCACCACTACCGGGCTAGAGAATGTCTTCTAAAAATGTATTATGAGACTGGTATTAATATTCAGGCATCTGTACTGGCCTGCCCTTGGGGTCCTGACAGGATAAGTCCTCAGCTGTAGCCACTAAGAGCACCTCCTGTGCACATTCGCTATGCTCCCTTTTAAAAGTGGGCCTTGCTCACCTCCTGTTTCTCTCTTTCTACCCTCCTCCCCCAGCACCCTTTTCTGCCCCTTCTCTCTCCTCTTCCAATAAACCTGCTATGTGAGCATGACTTCTCTTTGCATAGATTTTTAAATTAAAACAACTGGTCACCAGGATATAAAATAAGCAAAATGGAGGTCACTAGTGAACTCAGTCAAGATACAGGGAAGGAGCAGGACAGAGACTAATCTAAGCAGCTCTTGAGAACTCTATCTGGGCTGTACTAACAAGTTTCTTTCCCACAGGAATGCCCATTAGTAACTTGGTAATCCCTGGGGACAGATACTGGCATTGATAAAATAGCTGCACTGTGACTAATGAAGAATAAGTTTCTCACAGTTCAGAGATAGTTGTGTAAGAATAAGGAAAGGTGCCAGGCAGTGATGGCGCACGCCTTTAATCCCAGCACTTGGGAGGCAGAGGCAGGCGGACCTCTGAGTTTGAGGCCAGATTGGTCTACAAGAGCTAGTTCCAGGACAGGCTCCAAAGCTACAGAGAAACTCAGTCTCAAAAAAAAAAAAAAAAAAAATAAGGAAAGGCTGGATGGAGTGGCTCACGCCTTCAATTCCAGCACTTAGGAGTCAAAGGCAGGCAGATCTTTAGGAGTTCCCAGTCATCCAGGGCTACAAAATGAGACCTTGTCTCAAATGCAAAAAAAGGTGGTAGACCTAGAATCTCTGTTCAGTACAGACCTAGAATCTCTGACACAGCAATAAAACAAGAGAAAAAAAGATGCAGACAGGCCAAAAATAAAAGATACAAATAGGAAAATTATCCCTATTTTCAGATGGAATGATTCTATACTTAAAAAAAACCTTAAACGATTCCACCAAAAAACTTTTGAATCTCATACTTTGGGCAGGTGCTGGGGGAGAGCTCAGTGAATAAGATGTTTACCATACGAGCTTAAGGACCAGAGGTCAGAGTCCTAGAATCCAAGTGGACGCTAGGCAGGCATGGCAGCCACTTGTGACCCCAGCAGAGATCCTCAAGCTAACCTGGCTGCTAGACTCTCCAGAACAAATGAACCAAGGACTCAGTGTAAGACCCCGCCTCACCGAGTGGAGAGCAACAAAAGACAGTATCACATGGATACACACATGGACCTGCACACAGGTATGCTTGTACATCCAAACATGCACACCATACACACACAAAAACCAACTAATAAACAAGCAACATTTTTATGTATTTAAAACAAGCTCACCAAGAAATAGAGGTGGGTCTCATTCACATTAGTAAACAAAAACCTAGGAGAAACCCTAACAAGGGAGATGAAAGACCTCCATAATGAAAACTCTAAGACACTGAAGAAACAATTTCAGCTGGATGTGGCAGCACACGCCTTTAATTCCAGCACTCTGGAGGCAGAGGCAGGCAACAGGTCTCTGTAAATTCAAGACCAGTCTAATCTACATAGTGAGTTACAGAACAGCCAGGATATAGTGAAACCCTGTTTTGAACAAACAGGCTGCAAAGCCATAGGGTAAAACAACACTGACTTCTGGCCTCCATATACATATTCGTGAACAAGCACGATGAACACACACGCTAAATAAAGAACTAAAAATGCTGTCTAAAAAAATGATTAGGTCAATTTTGTTTGTTTGCTTTTTCCAACATAGGGTTACTCTGTATAGCCCTGACTGTCTTGGAATTTACTCTGTAGACCAGGCAGGCCTTGAACTCAGATCTCCCAGCCTCTGTTTGCAGAGCGCTGGGATTAAAAGCATATGCCACCACTACCAGGCTTTAGGTCAATGTTTTTAATAATCAGAAGAGGCTAGGAATGCAGCTGAAAGGTAGATGAGTATTAGCCCCTGCATGGCCCCCAGGCGTCTGTCTGTCTCTCACTAGTGCATATAGAAAGACATAGGATGAATGACTGAAGGAATAGTCCTACCAGTTTCTATTCTAAGATAGACCTTCAAAGGTTAAAACAACTCCCAGTGTGATATTTAAAGTTTTAAATAAGGATAAACATTTTCAAAATACAAATCTTGCCAGCTATGATGGCCCCATGCCTGTAATACCCAGCACTTGGGGGTAGAGGCAAAATTAAGAGTATAAGGCCGGGCGATGGTGGTGCACGCCTTTAATCCCAGCACTTGGGAGGCAGAGGCAGGCGGATCTCTGTGAGTTCGAGACCAGCCTGGTCTACAGAGCTAGTTCCAGGACAGGCTCCAAAGCCACAGAGAAACCCTGTCTCGAAAAACCAAAAAAAAAAAAAAAAAAAAAAAAAAAAATTAAGAGTATAAAGTCATCCAGTGCTTGGGTGACCAAAAACCTGATACTAGATAGCCTAAGGATCTAGGTAAAACCAAATGCTAGTGTTCTTTTAAAAAATTGCAACAAAATGACTCTAATGATATTCTGCTTTACTCAAAGGTCAGTGCCTTGCTCAACCACCATCTGAGAAGCTTCCTCCTGCTGGAGAGGAAACGAATACACTGACTCAGGCTAGCTACTCTGCAGAAGAGTGAGGATAGACCTTGGAACACTCTGCCCTATATGGGCCAACTAACAAACCTCTCCCCTCAGGTCACCCCGAGGAAAGAAGGCAGAAAGAGTATAAGGAGCCAGAGGGGATGGAAGGCACCAAGAAAACAAGGCCCTCTAAATCAACATAAGCAAAACTCATGAGCTAAGGCAGCATGCACAGGGCCTGCATAGGTCTGTACCAGGTCCTTTGCATACATATTATTACTTCTAGTTTAAGGTTTTTGGAATTCCTGAGCGTGGGAACAAGTGAGTCTGTTTCATGTGCCTTTTCTTGGGCTCTTTCCCGTCTGTTTCTTTTGTCCAATTCTAATGGTTAAAATAACAAAAAATTAAGATCATCCTCAGCAACAATGAAAGTTTAAGAGTTCAAGGCTAGCCTGGGTTATATATGACTATCTCAAAAAACTAAAACCAGAAAGCAACCCTGTCCTCCCCAAATTTTTCACTTACTTTTTCATTTTTTATTGTTGCATAAAGGTAAACCTCAAAGGTATCTTCTTCCACAGCACAAAGTTTTGCTTCCACTTGGGTAGTTTCTAAATGGCAATAAATGGACATACAAGTGAGCTGACATTAAGTATTTTTTAAGGCAAGCACAGCCTCATTAGGTAACCTGTAACATGCTTTTCACAGGCACGTAGACTTCTGAACAGTCCTAAAAGGTAGGTGCAGCACAGGATGCTGACGTGAGTTAGGACAGATATTACAACATAAACAGTGTCAGAGCACAGTCAAAAGAATGACCCATGGTGGACAATGCCTTGGGGAACTGGGAGAGGCACCAGGGAAAGGGGCAGAGCCTTTTACCTCAAGTGCATCTGTTCCCTGAACTGTTCTGAGACAAACATTCACATTCAATTTATAAGACATTTTGTTGGATGTCAGAACATAGCTATAGAACCCCATCTGGTCAGTGTACCCTAAATCTGGATATGGCTTTCAGCTTGCTTTTGTGCTTTCCCAGATACAATCTATGGTATGTGCTAGGCAACTGTGTTTAAATTGGTCTGTGCTGAGGAAGTTCTGAGAAAAGGGCTGCTCTGTTAAAATTCAGTATGTGTTCACTGGAGATTATCTGCATGCTTTTCTGATTATGTTTTTCTGAGCAGAAAGCTTCCTTGGGTTACTGGTTTCTTTGCTACATTCGTGTATAAAATGTATACTGAAACTGAAGTAAAGGTGTTTATAGCATTAAGGTCTTCAAATTCCAGGTTTTGCTGACAGATCTGCAAAGGTCAGCAGATGTCGACAAACATGCCTTAAGTTAGCAACAATAATCGTTAAACAAAAGTACACTTATCCCTTGCTTTTCATAACTGCTGGATCAAGAAAATATATACACATTCACTTTGTATGCCCTCAGCATTTAAAAGCACTCTTGAGAGGCAGAGACTGTTACTTTGGGAGGGGTCCTCTACACAACCAGCCAGTTTGTTTTCGTTTTTGTTTTAATTTCAACTGACAATTACTGACATCCAAATCCACCTGTAAAATTACAGGGGCATAATCAATGTGATGTCTGGCATGGAAGGTGCTCCAAGTAACTTCAGGAGCACCATGAAGGGGGCCACATCCATGCACGTGGATCTCAGACATCTGGCAACAGAAGTGTAAGCTAGCACATGTATCAACTCAAAACAGTGTGCAAACACCCCTGGCCTTACCTCTTAGAATGTTCTGAAAGTACTGGATGGCTGCACTGTCCCATTTTGTGGCAGGTCTGGAACGGCAAACAGGTGTGATTTCATTAAGTAAAAAGCCTATGCTAATATACCACTGCCATTTATTAGCTGGATGATGGGTGTTTCCCACACTATCAAGCATACAAGGAGCTTATGCCAGGTCTGCTTCAGGGTATAGACTCCAGATATGTATGACAACGCCATCTTCACAGCTCTGCTGAGATGACACTCCCCCTATTCCAATGTATGGCACCTCCTATCACACCACTGTCCCAAGTTCCCTGCAACAAACCCATTTTCCCAAACACAGTCCAAGTTCTTTGGTGAGAGCCAAGTGTGCACCACCCATCACTGGCTGCCATAGAGAATGGCACCACACACTGACCAACCAACCCCAGTCAGCCCTGGAAAAGTCAGCTACACTCTCTGGGTGGCCCTCACTCCGAGGCGCTAGACCCTGGCCCCAGTTGGTTTTCATCTCCACCAGCTTGCTCAGTCTACATCTTTAGTATACTTCACAAAGAATGCTGGAGAAAAAGATATAGGCACTGCAAAAGACGAACAAAGGGGGGCTTAGAAAGAACAAAAAAAGCTCATTCCTGTTAGGTCCAGAGGAAACTCCAATTTCCCAAACTCCAAAAGGCAGTCCTAATATCCAAAAATGGGCTCAACCCGGACTGTAGGAGGATTTCTGGTGGTTAGATAAAAGCTAGCATTCCTTAGGAACTTGTGATGCTGGTTACCCCCTACCCAAAGGAGTCATTTCCCTCCCTTCTGGCAACTTGTGGTGCTATTAGCATATCAGAGCTCTGCTGGCCCCAAGGCTCCCTCACTAACAAGTACCTGTCACACATTTCAGAGTTCACCATCCAGCCAGGTGGGGGCGCACGCCTTTAATCCCAGCACTGGGGAAGCAGATGTAGGTGGATCTCTGTGAGTTCGAGACCAGCCTGGGCTACAACAGCTAGTTCCAGGATAGCTAGGGCTGTTACACAGAGAAACCCTGTCTTGAAAAACAAAAAAACCAAAATCCAAACAAAAAAACTAAAGTTCACCATCCTAGCCCTTCTCACCTCTCCCCCACCCTAAACTCCCTCCAGCGTGCGCTCTCTCTCTCTCTCTCTCTCTCTCTCTCTCTCTCTCTCTCTCTCACACACACACACACACACACACACACACACCACCCCTTAACTATGCCACTACCACCTTTCCCACTCCTACTTCTCACTGGTTTTCTCTATTTTCTATTCCCTGCTCTTCTCTCCTCTCTTACAGAGAAGCCCCAGTCTTGAGGAGGAGTGACCAGTCAGCCTAGGAAAACTGATGAAATCTGTTCTGTGCTGTGGTCTCTTAGTGGCACACCTTATCCTCAACCTGCCAAGATGCCCCCTTCATGGATCCTAACCTAAGGTATGTGTGGAAGGTCAGGTCAAGGTCAGCTATCTTTCCTTGACCACTCTCCATCTTTTTTGGAAATTATCTCCACAAAACAGAAAACAAAACTGTGCACGCACACACACACACCACAAACACTACACTAGCTGGGTGGTGATGGTGCATATCTTTAATCCCAGCACTCAGGAGGCAGAGGCAGGTGGATCTCTGAGTTTGAGGCCAGCCTGGTTCCAGGACAGTCAGAATTGTTACAGAGAAAACCCTGTCTTGAAAAAAACAACAACAAAATAATAATAGGAATAGGCCAGGCAGTGGTGGTACACACCTTTAAGCCCAGCACTTGGAAGGCAGAGACAGTAGGATGATCTCTTGTGAGTCCAAAGCCAGTCTACAGAGTGAATTCCAAGACAGCCAGGACTATACAGGCAAACCCTGACTTGCAAAATAAATAAATAGAATAGAATAGAATAGAATAGAATAGAATAGAATAGAATAGAATAGAGGAAGGAGAAGAAACCTATGACATAGGCCCAGAAAATACTTTCAACACAAAATAAAATTTCCCCAACCTAAAGGAGATGTGTACAAGAAGCATATGGACTGGACCAGAAAATGAAGTCCCCTTGATACATAATAATCAAAACACTAAATGTACACAGCGAAGAAAGAATATTAAAAGCTGCAGGGGAAAAAGACCAAGCAACATATAAATGTAGAACTCTTGGAATTATACTCAATTTCTCAATGGAAACTCTAAAAGCAAGAATGGTCTGGACAGATGTGCTACAGACTCTAAGAGACCACAGATGCCAAGCAAAACTTCTATATCCAGCAAACTTTCATTCACAATAAATGGAGAAAGTAAGATATTCCAAAAGCACATCACAATTCTTAACAATTTACAGAACATTTCACCCAAACACAAAAGAATATACCTTCTTCTAAGTACCTCATGGTTTCTCCAAAACTGACCACATAGTTGGACACAAAGTCAGTCTCAGCAGATACAAAACTGAAATAATACCTCACATCCTACACAAATTAAATCTGGACATCAACAACAGAAATAGAAAGCTTGCAAACTCATAGAAAACAAACAACTAACTACTGGATTAAAAATGGGTCAAGAAAGAAATGAAGTGCTTCCTAGAATTGAAAAACTCAAACTTATGGAACACAATGAAGGCGGTTCTAAGAGGCAAGGTGTAGTGAGGATTCACCCCACTCATGACCTTGGGCTATCTGGCCAACAGAGGCAGAGCTTCTTGCCTTTAAAAAAAGGGGGGGGGGCAACTCTTGCTCACTCCTGTGGTGGTTGTAGATTCACCCCAAAGCAGAAGGGAAGATCTCAGCGGCTCTCTACACTGTTCTTTGTGTTTCCTAATAATTCTTTGATATCTGTGCTGAGCCCAAGAGTATTATACAATAAATGTACAGCTAAAAGATCTATTAGACAAAACCACAGAAACATGATCTTGTGGAGAACCTGCTTTGCAGAGCTGGGGGAACACCTGTCTTTTGGATGTCACTGTCAACTCTGTAGAAGTCTTGTGAGGTCATGACGTTTCTCCCTTCTATAGTATACCAGCAGTGTATAAACCTGACTTTTCCTGGATACCTTCCCCACACCATGAAGCCTTGTGGAAGCATCCACTCAAACCTTTGTTCTCATAACAAATCTGCATAAAACATGTCCCCCACAACTATCTTTACTGACAGGACTTACTGACAATACAGGAGCTCCAAGCAGGAGGCACTGAGCAGAGAGACAGCATGTTTGCTCCTACTGATAAACAGGTCTGGGTGGCCCTGAATTCTCTAGTAGCAGCCTCAGGAAGGTGTATCTACCAGCCTTTGCTCTAACCTAACAAGCTATTAATACTCTGTATTTTGCCCTGTTTGCTGCATCTTGGGCTCCATATTGGGAGAGCGTGGTTGAGATGTGCAGCTTGGGCATGGTGAGTTATGCGCAGCTATCAAACAAGGAAGACTGCCAGGCCATGAATGCAGTGACCTATGATGATGTGCATGTGAACTTCACTTCAGGAGTGGGCTTTGCTGGACCCTTCGCAGAAGAATCTCTACAACAATGAGATGCTGCAGACCATCAGGAACCTCACTGCCATTGACTACAATTGGGAAGGTCATGATATTGAAGAGTATTCTCAAAGTTCTAGAAGATGTGGAAGTCCTCTTTAGAGGCATGAGAGAATTCACATGGAAGAGAAGCCCTGTAAAAATATCCAAGATGATGAACCCACTGGATATCACAGTCGACTGCGAATATATGGAAGCGCACACACTGGAGAGGAAACTTATGAATATAGTTGGTATGGTGAAGATTTTACACAATCCTGTCATCAAAGGTAAAGAACACACACTGGAAAGAAACCCTATGAATGTAATCAGTGTGGTAAAGCCTTTTAATATTAGCATCTTCTCCAAATAAATAAAACACATATGGGAGAGAAAAATTATCAATGCAATCAATGTGATAAAGCCTTTATATATCACAGTAGTCCTTTAAGTCATAAAAGAACACATAGCAGAGAGAAACCCTGTGAATGAAATCAGTGTAGTAATGCCTTTCACAGTAGTCTTCAAAAATATAAAGGAACACAGAGGAAAGAAACCCTATGAATGTAACTAATATTGAAAACCCTTTGCATGTATCAGAAGTCTTCAAATTCATGAGAAAATATACTGTACAGACACCTTATAGTCAGTGTGGTAATTTTTTTATTTTATGGTAGTTTTTCTACAAGAATAAGCTTTTAGTGCACAATTGGTTACAGCCTTTTCATATTACAGTAGTCTTTGAGGAAGTGCAAAACACTGAAAAGATTCTAACTATAAAGAATTTGGCAACATCTTCAGTGAACATACATTATTAAGTTACACGAGTATTGATTATGGAGAAGAAATGCTGCCAATATCAGCAATTTGTCCGTAGATTATAGTGTCCTTTACTTTGTTTGCACCTGCAAACTCATATGAAGGAAGGCCCTACAAATTTAAATGATGATGGAACCCTGTGAGATTTCACACTGCTCTTCAATTACATTAAATATCTAATCCAGCTGTAAAAGTTTATGGATGTGAATTTGTGTCAGTTATGTTGTTGTGATATAGCATGTTTTAATGACGTTAATGTGAAAAGACTTAATACTAGAGAATCTGAGAAACAGTAAATACCTCATACGCATATTCAAAGCATGATTTTCTTCGGTTGATATGTAATAAAATAGAATAATCAGCAATCAACTCTATATCTCATAACATAGCTTGATGTGCTATAGATATGTATATATTATTTACTGTTCTATTTTCTTGTTCCTGTCTCCATGACTTTTCCATTTGTCACTTCATCTTGAAGTACTGCCTTCTAAACATATTATACGTTGATTCCAGATAATAGAGCAGCAATGAGTTTTATTTTTAAAAAATTCTTTTGTATGTATCTGTAAGGTGATTCTGGGTTTGTAGGTCATAGCAGATATGTGGAGACTAGAAGACAACTTTTTGGAATCTTCTTTTGGCCATCTTCATATGGTGACCATGGAGAGGTTCCAATGTGCACACCACAGACATTTCACACTGAGCCATCTCACTGATGCTCAAACAAGATGAGTTGAATATTACATCAGTAAAATATTATCTTTTCAAATTGTAAATGTATTGCTTAAGAATGAAGGAAAAGGGGACAATTTGAGTAATAAATCCTGTTATGATTTGTTGGCAAAAAAAAAATACTCTGTATTTACCCTTCACCTTGGTTTCAGTTAACATAAGACCATAGCCCAGGAAATTAACTGTTTATACCTTTACCCCTAGAGACACAGGAAAGGGGCCTGAGTCGCAGAAACCAGCCTCAGAGAGAAAAATTCTCACGTGGGTACTGGCAGGCACCCTGCTGGAATCAAAACAGGTTGCTATGGCTACCCTACTGGATTATCAGCCACCAGGGAAGAAAAGAGAAATGCTCACAAAGTATGGCAGTGCTGCTGCATTTTTCTACAATTAATCATAAACTTTAGCTACAATTAAGTGCAGGAAAACTTAGAAATCTCTAGTGGTTTAAAATCCCATCCTTAATTAATCCTCCCGATATCTTGCGTGGAGCTTTACAGCCATGCCTGCCCCTCTGAGATGTAAGAGGCCTCCTTCACCTGCTTTTGGGACTCTGAAATGCATGCTTGATATTACTGTTACCATGTATGGAATTGCTAACTTGCCTGTATATCTACAAACTGAAAGCCTTGTAAGAATGGCCTTTTCTTTCTTCTTCCCCCAAGAAATAAAGAAACATGCAGGAGGAACGTGCTTGAGTCAGCCAGCTTGTTCTACACGGCAGATTCCTCTCCCTGGCCGAGACATCCTGCTCTGGACACTGACAGGTTTAATGAGCTTAACCCCAAAGTCAACCTCGATAGTCTTTTATTCGGGCTCTCATGGATTTACATACTTCTGCCTACAATTGGCATCAACATTTGGGACAACCCAATAGTCTACAGCCCGCCCACTTGGCCCACCACCCACTTCAGGTGTGGTGCTTTGAAATTTCTGTTCCAGAGCTAAGGAAGAAATAATTGGAAATAGGAATCATCACATATATATCACACATCAGATCCCATATATGTATGTGTTTATGTGTATATGTGTGTGTGTGTATCACATTAGATCCCATACGGTTCTGCCAGGGCCTCTAATAAAGGTAATGATGAAATTAATCAGTTATTAATAGGAAGTGTTCTGCAGTCCCCAAAATTTCATTAAAAACACCATGTCAATAACAAAGGTTAAAAAAATGATTTTTTTCATCACTTGGCAACAAGCCAAGAAAATTGTAAACCATGTCCTACTTGTTCCTTCTATAACCAATGTGAACAACATCAAGCAGTTTAATAATACCTGCAAAAGGTGAATGCATGCCATATGAGACTATCACTTCCTTAAATCTCCTTAAATCTAACATTTCCACAGGATTCCAGTGAAGGATTAAACAGCCTTGGGTCATTCTCATACCTTTGGTCCCAGCACTTGGGAGGCACACAACTTTAATCCCAGCACTAGAGAAGTGGAGACAGGCTCCCCTGCATTCAGTCTAAGGATTCCTAGGAAAGGGATCGCCCATTTGGGTCTGAGGATTCAGTAGGGGTAAAAACTAGGGGCTGGCTACTCTGCTTCTCTGATCTTTCAGCATTTACCCCCTAATATCTGACTCAGGGTTTTTATTATTAAGACCAAATAGAATTCTCGCTACAATCTGGATAGGAGGGGATGAGGGGAAGAACTGAGAAACTCTAATTGGGATGTATTATGTGAGAAAGAAAATATCTATTTTCAGTAAAAGTGGGAAAAAATACCATTCAAGGAGGCTCGGTCATTTTCAAAGCAGTTTGGTTTAATTTGGTAATAAGGTCTCATTATAGATTTCTCATAATAAAAAAAATGATAAAAATAGAAAATACTCATTTTCACTACTGCAGTTACCAGAACTTACAGTGAATTCTCTTATGTTTTGTATTGTTTCTGCTTGTTTTTAAGATCAAATCTTACAGTATCACCAAGTCAACAAGGAGTCCTCTTGCATCAGCCTTGAGAATGTGGATTATAGGAATATGCCACCACACCTGGCTTATTATATTTCCTTTAATTATCACAGCACCCTAATTTCCCTGTTTTTAATTTTAGAAAAAATTCATAGAGATAAAGCAACTTATAACTCATCTTGTTGGCAAATGAAGCTAAGTGGTATCCAAATACACTCAAAATAAAAGACAGAGGAAGGTGACTGGAGAGCCGCCACATACAAAAACTGCACTACAACAGCTACTTTTACTCATCCCCGAAACAACCAAAGTGCTCTGTAAAATTGCTGTCAATTTGTTTAAATATAAAATAAAGAAACTGCTCTCATCCTTATACTTAAACACCCTGAAATCAGCACGGGTTCGTTCTTTCATGATGTTTCATTGCCTTCTCATCTCATTTCCCATGCTGTATACTCGGAAGGAAAGTGTAAAAAATTCAAGTTTCAATTATTTTTTGTGGCAGGCTATTGTCTTTTATTTCTAAGATACCCAAGACATCAGATCCTATCCCCTTATTCAATAAGCCTGTCTTATGTCAGATCGTTTTAGTTAAGATTTAATCTGGAGGCAAACAGTGACTTCACAATGCCACACACCATACATTACAGAGCTATTGGCTCAAACCTGCATGCAGGTGGAATCAATTTGTTTGGTTTTTTTTGTTGTTGTTGTTGTTTTTTAAAGATAGGGTTTTTCTGTGTAGCTTTGGGGTCTGTCCTAGAACCAGACTGGCCTCAAACTCAGAGATCCGCCTGCCTCTGCTTCCTGAGTGTTGGGATTAAAGGCGTGCGCCACCACTGTCCAGCTATGGAATTAATTTTTAGTTAACTAGACTTTACCTTCTCTGATTGTGTTCTTCATAACAAATGGTGGACACACACAGGACTAAAGGGGTGTCAACATTTTAAACGGTCAAAAAGAAGCTGTACTTACATAATCTCAGCGCTGTCCTCACAGAAGTCAATGTGCAATGTCACAGGCTTGGTACAATAAAGTCTGAACTTTTTTGCTCTATAAGGAAGCTGCATAAAGGATTCTACTGCGACTCGGATGCTTAAAAGTAAAATACAAATAATTCTATTATAAGTAAAAAAAATCACATAATTCATTTAGTGCATACTTACATAATATACTTTATATAGGAAACAATTCTTCCTTTTTCTTATATAGTTACAACAACCCTTAGAGACACCTGACCAAAGGGCCTTAAGCTGTTCCCTAAGGAGCAGGAGTTTTTAATATGTCGAAATAGTATGCATAAATAATCTGTTATTAAAATTCCATGGTACAGGAGTTTAGGCAAAAAAAAAAATGTCCAGTGAGGCTACAACTGGTGAGAAATACTGAACAACAACTGAACCTGGGAAGAACTTCACATAAAATTTTATTTTTATTCTTTTATACAGGTCTCACATAGTTCATACAGGCCTGCTTCCATATCCAAGTGCTAGGATTACAGGCACGTGTCACCATCACCATGCCTGGCTATTTCAGATTTTAAAATACCAATTAAGACTGGAGGTAATGAAGCAAATGGACTTAACAGACATCTATAGAACATTCCACCCAAATAGGAAAGAATATACCTTCTTCTCTGCAGCCCATGGAACCTTGTCGAAAATTGACCACATACTCGGAAACAAAGGAAACCTCCACAGATACAAAAAAATATCAGTGTCCACCTGTGTCTTATCAGATCACCACGGATTAAAGTTAGAATTCAACAATAATCCTACCTCCAGAAAACCGACAAACTCATGGAAACTGAACAGTCAACTACTGAACCACACCTGGGTCAAGGAAGAAATCAAGAAAGAAATTAAAGTCTTCCTTGAATTTAATGAAAATGAAGGGACAACATACTCAAACCTATGGGACACGATGAAAGCAGTGCTAAGAGGAAAGTTCATAGCACTAAGTGCCCACTTAAAGAAAACAGAGAAAGCTCACATTGGAGACTTAACAGCATACCTAAAAGCTCTAGAAAAAAAAGAAGCAGACTCACCTAGGAGGAGTAGAAGACTGGAAATAATCAAACTGAGGGTGGAAATCAACAAAACAGAAACACAGAAAACAGTCCAAAGAATCAATGAAACAAAAAGTTGGTTCTTGGAGAAAATCAACAAGATCGGCAAACCCCTATCCAAACAAATTAAATGACAGAGAGAGAACACGCAAATAAATGATATCAGAAATGAAAAGGGGGACATAACCACAGACACAGAGGAAATTCAGAGACTCATTAGATCTTACTACAAAAGCCTGTATGCCACAAAACTAGAAAATGCAAAAGAAATGGACATTTTTTTAGGTAAGTGCCACATACCAAAGCTAAACCAAAACCAGGTGAACGATCTAAATAGACCTGTTAGTCACGAAGAAGTAGAAACCGTTATCAAAAATCTACCTTCCAAAAAAAGCCCAGGACCAGATGGTTTCAATGCAGAATTCTACCAGAACTTCCAAGAAGAGCTAATACCTATACTCCTTAATGTATTTCACAATATAGAAACAGAAGAGTCATTGCCAAATTCCTTTTATGAAGCTACAGTTACCCTGATACCAAAACCACACAAAGACCCAACCAAGAAAGAAAATTACAGGCCTATCTCACTCATGAATATCGACGCAAAAATTCTCAATAAAATACTGGCAAACCGAATCCAAGAACACATTAGAAAAATTATCCATTATGATCAAGTAGGCTTCATCCCAGAGATGCAGGGCTGGTTCAACATACGCAAATCTATCAATGTAATCCACCATATAAATAAACTGAAAGAAAAAAACCATATGATCATTTCATTAGATGCTGAAAAAGCATTTGACAAAATTCAACACCCCTTTATGATAAAAGTCTTGGAGAGATTAGGGACACAAGGGTCATACCTAAATATAATAAAAGCTATTTACAGCAAGCCAACAGCTAACATTAAATTAAATGGAGAAAAACTCAAAGCAATCCCACTAAAATCAGGAACACGACAAGGATGTCCACTCTCTCCATACCTCTTCAATATAGTGCTTGAAGTTCTAGCAATAGCAATAAGACAACATAAAGGGATCAAGGGGATTCATATTGGAAAAGAAGAAGTTAAGCTCTCGTTATTTGCAGATGATATGATAGTATACATAAGCGACCCCAAAAACTCAACCAAAGAACTTCTACAGCTGATAAACACCTTTAGTAATGTGGCAGGATACAAGATCAACTCCAAAAAATCAGTTGCCTTCCTATACACTAAGGATAAGGAAACAGAGAGCAAAATTAGAGAAGCATCACCTTTCACGATAGCCACAAATAGCATAAAATATCTTGGGGTAACTCTGACCAAGGATGTGAAAGATCTATTTGACAAGAACTTTAAGTCTTTGAAGAAAGAAACTGAAGAGGAAACCAGAAAATGGAAAGATCTTCCTTGCTCCTGGATTGGGAGGATCAACATAGTAAAAATGGCAATTCTACCAAAAGCAATCTATAGATTCAATGCAATCCCCATCAAAATCCCATCAAAATTCTTCACAGATCTGGAGAAGACAATAATCAACTTTATATGGAAAAACAAAAAACCCAGGATAGCCAAAACAATCTTATACAACAAAGGAGCGTCTGGAGGCATTACCATCCCTGACTTCTACTACAGAGCTACAGTATTGAAAACAGCTTGGTATTGGCATAAAAACAGAGAAGTCGACCAATGGAATCGAATAGAAGACCCTGACATTAACCCACAAACCTATGAACACCTGATTTTCGATAAAGGAGCTAAAAGTATACAATGGAAAAAAGAGAGCATCTTCAACAAATTGTGCTGGCAAAACTGGATGTCAACCTGTAGAAGAATGAAAATAGATCCATATCTATCACCATGCACAAAACTCAAGTCCAAATGGATTAAAGACCTCAATATCAGTATGAACACAGTAAACCTGATAGAAGAGAAAGTGGGAAGTACTCTAAAACACATGGGCACAGGAGACCACTTCTTACGTATAACCCCAGCAGCACAGACATTAAGGACCTCATTGAATAAATGGGACCTCCTGAGATTGAGAAGCTTCTGTAAAGCAAAGGACACTGTCACTAAGACACAAAGGCAACCCACCAACTGGGAGAAGATCTTCACCAACCCCGCAACTGACAAAGGTCTGATCTCCAAAATATATAAAGAACTCAGGAAACTAGACCGTAAAAGGCTAATCAACCCAATTATAAAATGGGGCATTGAGCTGAACAGAGAATTCTCAACAGAAGAAATTCAAATGGCCAAAAGACACTTAAGGTCATGCTCAACTTCCTTAGCGATCAGGGAAATGCAAATCAAGACAACTTTAAGATACCATCTTACACCTGTCAGAATGGCTAAAATCAAAAATACCAATGATAGCCTTTGTTGGAGAGGTTGTGGAGAAAGGGGTACACTCATCCATTGCTGGTGGGAATGCAAACTTGTGCAACCACTTTGGAAGGCAGTATGGCGGTTTCTCAGGAAATTCGGGATCAACTTACCCCTGGACCCAGCAATACCACTCTTGGGAATATACCCAAGAGAGGCCTTATCATACAACAAAAGTATATGCTCTACAATGTTCATAGCAGCATTGTTTCTGATAGCCAGAACCTGGAAACAACCTAGATGCCCTTCAATGGAAGAATGGATGAAGAAAGTATGGAATATATACATATTAGAGTACTACTCAGCAATAAAAAACAAGGACTTCATGAATTTTGCATACAAATGGATGGAAATAGAAAACACTATCCTGAGTGAGGTAAGCCAGACCCAAAAAGAGGAACATGGGATGTACTCACTCATATTTGGTTTCTAGCCATAAACCAAGGACATTGAGCTTATAATTAGTGATCCTAGAGAAGCTAAATAAGGAGAACCCAAAGAAAAACATATAGGCATCCTCCTGAATATTAACCTTCAGCAAGCGATGAAAGGAGACAGAGACAGAGACCTAAATTGGAGCACAGGACTGAAAACTCAAGGTCCAAATCAGGAGCAGAAAGAGAGAGAGCACGAGCATGGAACTCAGGATCACGAGGGGTGCACCCACACATTGAGACAATGGGGATGTTCTATTGGGAACTCACCAAGGCCAGCTGGCCTGGGTCTGGAAAAGCCTGGGATAAAACCGGACTCTCTGAACATAGCGGACAATGAGGACTACTGAGAACTCAAGAACAATGGCAATGGGTTTCTGATCCTACTGCACGCACTGGCTTTGTGGGAGCCTGGCAGTTTGGATGCTCAACCTACTAGACCTGGATGGAGGTGGGGGTTCCTTGGACTTCCCACAGGACAGGGAACCCTGATTGCTTTTCGGGCTGGGGGGGAGACTTAATTGGGGGAGAGGGAGGGAAATGGGAGGCGGTGGCGGGGAAGAGACAGAAATCTTTAATAAATAAATAAATTAAAAAAAAAAACAGAGAAGTCGACCAATGGAATCGAATAGAAGACCCCGACATTAACCCACAAACCTATGAACACCTGATTTTCGATAAAGGAGCTAAAAGTATACAATGGAAAAAAGAGAGCATCTTCAACAAATTGTGCTGGCAAAACTGGATGTCAACCTGTAGAAGAATAAAAATAGATCCATATTTATCACCATGCACAAAACTCAAGTCCAAATGGATTAAAGACCTCAATATCAGTATGAACACAGTAAACCTGATAGAAGAGAAAGTGAGAAGTACTCTACAACACATGGGCACGGGGGACCACTTCTTACGTATAACCCCAGCAGCACAGACATTAAGGACCTCATTGAATAAATGGGACCTCCTGAGATTGAGAAGCTTCTGTAAAGCAAAGGACACTGTCGCTAAGACACAAAGGCAACCCACTAACTGGGAGAAGATCTTCACCAACCCCGCAACTGACAAAGGTCTGATCTCCAAAATATATAAAGATCTCAAGAAACTAGACCGTAAAAGGCTAATCAACCCAATTATAAAATGGGGCATTGAGCTGAACAGAGAATTCTCAACAGAAGAAGTTCAAATGGCCAAAAGACACTTAAGGTCATGCTCAACTTCCTTAGCGATCAGGGAAATGCAAATCAAGACAACTTTAAGATACCATCTTACACCTGTCAGAATGGCTAAAATCAAAAACACCAATGATAGCCTTTGTTGGAGAGGTTGTGGAGAAAGGGGTACACTCATCCATTGCTGGTGGGAATGCAAACTTGTGCAACCACTTTGGAAAGCAGTATGGCGGTTTCTCAGGAAATTAGGGATCAACTTACCCCTGGACCCAGCAATACCACTCTTGGGAATATACCCAAGAGAGGCCTTATCATACAACAAAAGTATATGCTCTACGATGTTCATAGCAGCATTGTTTGTGATAGCCAGAACCTGGAAACAACCTAGATGCCCTTCAATGGAAGAATGGATGAAGAAAGTATGGAATATATACATATTAGAGTACTACTCAGCAATAAAAAACAAGGACTTCTTGAATTTTGCATGCAAATGGATGGAAATAGAAAACATTATCCTGAGTGAGGTAAGCCAGACCCAAAAAGAGGAACATGGGATGTACTCACTCATATTTGGTTTCTAGCCATAAACCAAGGACATTGAGCCTATAATTAGTGATCCTAGAGAAGCTAAATAAGGAGAACCCAAAGAAAAACATATAGGCATCCTCCTGAATACTAACCTTCAGCAAGCGATGAAAGGAGATAGAGACAGAGACCCACATTGGAGCACAGGACTGAAATCTCAAGGTCCAAATCAGGAGCAGAAAGAGAGAGAGCACGAGCATGGAACTCAGGATCACGAGGGGTGCACCCACACACTGAGACAATGGGGATGTTCTACTGGGAACTCACCAAGACCAGCTGGCCTGGGTCTGGAAAAGCCTGGGATAAAACCGGACTCTCTGAATATAGCGGACAATGAGGACTACTGAGAACTCAATAACAATGGCAATGGGTTTCTGATCCTACTGCACGCACTGGCTTTGTGGGAGCCTAGGCAGTTTGGATGCTCAACTTACTAGACCTGGATGGAGGTGGGGGTTCCTTGGACTTCCCACAGGACAGGGAACCCTGATTGCTCTTCGGGCTGAGGAGGGGGGGACTTGGTTGGGGGAGGGGGAGGGAAATGGGAGGCGGTGGCGGGGAAGAGACAGAAATCTTTAATAAATAAATAAATTTTTAAATAAATAAAAAAATAAAAATCAGACAAACTAAAACCAAAAAAAAAAAAAGAAAAGAAAAAAAATACCAATTAAGGCAGGTGGGGTACCTCAGAGGGCCAACACACCTGCCGCCAAGCCTGAGACACCCACATGGTCTCAGAAGAGAAGGAGAGCACTGACTCCTGGGAGCAATCCTCTAGCCTCCCTGTGTGTACTGTGGCTTAACTATCAACCCAACACACACACCATCTCAGAATCACACAAAAGTTTCTGCAAACAGACACTGATGCCACTAGAGCTGGAGGACTGGGATTTGATAGTTGTAAGTTCAATATCTTTACTCCATTTTTCTTCAGACAAACTACCAGTCACATCACCCTAGGACATTTCAAATATTAACTGACTCTCTTTCTGCCCCACCATCCATTCCCTTCACAGACACACACAGGCTTGTTATCTAGGGAGATGAGAAAATGGTGGCTTTACTGAATGACATGGCTCCTTCATCACGTAATTCTCTTGTCCTAAATAAAAACCAAACAAAACCATCGAAGTTGTAAAGCTGCTTTCTTCCTGTGCTCTGTAAACCCTCATGTCCCATTTGTCGCATGCCACTGATGTAACTCTAGCCTCCTTTGTTAAGCGCCTTATTCATGGGAAGAGGGCCCTTATATTTACTTAACTGACCACCTTGACTCTGGGATGGAAACTGGAAAGGTTGGCACAAATACAAAGACTGGCCTATTAGTTTCAGTAAACTATAACAATCGGTCCCAGACTTGGAGCAGCCTGCCCAGTAGATCTTTGGCTCCTGTGTCGTACCCTAAGAGATGGTCATGCCCTCCCTGTGTTATGCAGGCTAACCGCAAATGTATGCATGCATACTCTGCCCTGTGTACCCTTACACTGGTCTACATCCTTCTCTTCTATGAGATAAAAAGTTTTTACCTCTTGGCAGCTTCATTCTTGAGTCATCTCTCTCCCTCTAAGAGCTCCTGTGTCCACGAGCAAGCTAAGGGAACAGACTAGATAGGAGTTGGCAGAGGCACCAAGAGATGCAGAGACAAAGGTTTGCCTTATGCTTTCAGAACAGAAGCCTCCTAAGAGCCCCATTCTGACCACCTGTGCTTCCAAGTCTCTCCTTCCTTTAAAAACTGACACTGACTTTGATGGAGAGATAGCTTAGCAGTTAAGAGCATATGCTGCTATGGCAGAGGTCCTGAATTTGGTTCTGTCACGCACATTAGGCGGCTCACAACTGCCCGGAACTCCAGCTCCAAGGATTCAATGGTCTTCTGGTGCACACACACAGACATACACAACACACATGTACTCATAATTGAAACACATCTTTAAAATTCTTTAAATAAGAATTCAATGTATTTTCTTTGCTGACATTTTCCTTTAAGACTGCTATATGTCTCCTTAAGGTAGATGAGGCAAGATTAACACATATGTACTTTTTGGATTTTACTGGAATGCACTTGGCAAAATCCACAAGGAAACACTCTGCCAGGTAATGGTCTGCGGAAGAGACGATTGACTTAATCACAGCCCTGCACCAGCACTTCAGCTCCTGACAGTATACCACACACACCTGCAAAACAAAAGCAAATCTCAGTCACAAATGAGACATCAAAAAGTCCCTCAGAGCATTACAGGAGAGAGCTGCAGGGTCTCCATCTGTCAACAAAGAATTCAGGAAATGTTTTCTTACTACAGTACTTACTTTTCATAAGTTTCTGTGGCTCACTGTTAACTGTGGTCCGATAATGAAAGTTCCAGAAGTAAACAATTCATAATTTTAATTATCCTCTGCACCAAGTACCATAAGGAAATTTTATATCATCTTGCGCCATTGAGCCTAGAACATGAAGAGCTCACTTGCCCAGAACATACTATGTAAACAGTACCGGTTTCTCTCTTTTTTGGGGTAGGGGGGTTGAGACAGGGCTTCTCTGTAGTTTTGGAGCCTATCTTGGAACTCCCTCTGTAGACCATGCTGGCCTCTAACTCACAGATCTGCCTGCCTCTGCTTCCCGAGTGCTGGGATCAAAGGTGTGTGCCACAGTACTGGCCTCTTAATCACTTAGAAGTCATCCTGTCATAGGACTGAAGCACTTGGTTCAAACACCCTTCACATCACCTAAAAATAGCCCTAGAGTGGGTTTTTATTATAGTATATTGTCATGATGTTAGCTTATTATTGTTGCCAAAAATTCCTAGACCTAACTTGTAAGTTAAACTCTGCAGTAACTCAGCTCTCCACTGGGGTCTTAGCAGGGTAGCTCATTGACCAGGCTGTCTGTACAACATGCAAGTTGAAATGCATTGTTCTTTCTTCTTCAGTCAGAGAACAAAGCCTACAAATGGCTCTCGGAAACTTCAACCCCAGGTTCCTTTTCCTCGTGGCCTCACACACTGTAATGTCTGGTTTTTGTCTGACATAAATAGTCCCTAGATCTACGACCATATGAACTTTGCCTTCTGGTGTTTGTTTGGTCAACGTACATTGCCTACCATATACTGAGTCTTCAAAAACTACTTTCTGAATGCCTGCAGCTGCTCTTAAAGGAATCACTGTGATAAAGTGACAGCCCCTATCATCCTTAATGGACCACAGGTCCCCACCAGGCCACAGGCTACTTGACTGGCAGCCCACAGCCAGACAAACCATGTGCTAACTACAGGCTTTCACAAAGCCACTCTGCAAACTGAAGTTTGAAAACAGTACAGCCATTCCACAAGAACTTCATACAGTTCAAACATCAGTGGCTGGAGAGAAATTCTGACAAAGAATGAAGGGCACTTCTATTGAATGTCAAAATCAAAGGCACAGTTAACTCCCACAGCCAGGGGATTTTTTTTTAAGATTTATTTATTAATTATGTATACAGGGTTCTTCCTGCATGTATGCCTTCAGGCCAGAAGAGGGCACAAGATCTCATTACTGATGGTTGTGAGCCACCATGTGGTTGCTGGGGACTGAACTCAGGACCTCTGGAAGAGCAGTCAGTGCTCTTAGCCTCTGAGCCATCTCTCCAGCCCACCAGGGGATTTTGAAACTATTATTCTACAGCAATCTACCAAGAATAACACTGACCACAAATAATGAGCAGGTTGTAGCTCAGTAATATATCTATATGCAGAAACCCAGCTTCAATCCCTGCTATCCAAAACACACACCTTTATGGTGGTGACAACCTCCCTATAAAAACATGCCTTCTTCATGCCTCTTCTAGAGAAACACATGAGGCAGCCTGGAGTTGGGCTCCTATTCCTATTTCATGTATGTGAAATGCCCAGGATCCTGTAAAATTACCATGGTCTTGAGCCATACACAAGCTGTACTCTTGTCTGCTGCCTGCCGCCCTATCTTCTGTCAGCCCACATGCAGAGACGCAGCTTTAACAGAAGCACGTCCCTTCTGGGGGAAGCAGAACCGAAGCCCCTGGATCAAGGGACATCTAATAGACACATTTGCTTTTTAAAAAAGAAGGGAAAGCACTAAGAAGCCACAGAGATCAAAATGGTACTGTAAAGTACAAAGGAGCTGGGGGTGAAGTTCAGAGGCATGCATGGAGCTCTGGGTTCATCCCCAGCACAAAAATAAAGTTAAGTAAATACAGAGAAGACTCAGGTAGCAAAGGGGATGGTAACTGGCACCAATCGTCAAGATGAAAATTTTTAAGAATAAGAATCATTCTTAAGGGGGTCCTGCATTCAACTCCCAACAACCTCATGGTGACTCACAACCATCTATAATGGGATCTGGTGCCCTTTACTGGCATAAAGTTGTACTTGCAGATACAGCACTTATACACTTTTTTAAAAATCATTAAGTGTTTACACTACAAATTGCTTATTTTCTCTTTTGTTGTTGTTGAGGCAGGGTCTCTCTAGCCCTGGCTCTCTGCCCTTGAACTCAGAGAGCCTCTGCCTCCCTGCTCCCCCAAGTGCTAACTATTTCATATTAGTTAATAAACAAGGAAAAGTTCTACTTTTGGCTTTATGAAGCCTAACTCCGAATGCAGAGGGAATGAGAAAACTCTTATGTCAAAACGCGAATGAAAGAGCTGGCGTAGGCAGTGATGGCCGCTACTGGTGAGAGCTGGGCAAGTGAAATTCTGATGGCAGCGCCATGGGAGAGACCAGGCTGACACAATATCCGTCCACGGCATTTTAACACCTCCCAAATTAACACAACAGGAAGTGCAAAATATAAATGCTATTGAGAGAAAGAGATCAAATCTATCCAAAACATTTAACTACGCTATTGGCCCGCACCAAACATAAAGGACAAAAGGGGAAGTTAAATACAAATGCACATGCGCGCAAACACATCTTAAGACCAACTGATCTGAAGCTAGTATTTAGTGTTACATGAAAAATAAGACATCATGTTACTAATGATAAGGGGGGGCACAAATGTTTTCTAGTTTTTTCTCAAAACAATCTTATAAATATTTTCCTATCATGTATTATAAAAGTCCACTTTCCCTAAAAAGGCCCGACGAGAGGGCCAGACTGTGTACAATGAAGTTTATGTTGTATGAACACAGAGGGGCCACAACATGGAAGAAGTAGAATGAAGAAACTCAAGTTGCCCAAAGTCTAGGTAACAAAAAAATAAAGAAAAGAGAAAAAGAAACACCAACACTAACTAAAATCCCATATCCTGTATGCTGAGTATGTGTATGTGCTATATATGTGGGTCTAGAACACGCTGGTGTCCAGTCCTAGGAAGACAGCCAATGCTGTCTCAGACCACGTGCTTCTAAAGTCAGTCGGGGAGACAGCTCTGCTAGTCAAGTCCCTGCTGCCAAGGCCAATGGAGTTTGATCCTGGGAGCTCACACAGCAGGACAGCCTGGCCTAACCATCCTCTTCCAGACTAGGTTCTACCTTGCACAAAACAAACTAGTACCAATTGATGATACGAGGTGCTAAGTAGTTAACCAGCTAGGTACAGAACACTATGCATTTTTTTTTTTTTTGGTTTTTCGAGTCAGGGTTTCTCTGTGGTTTTGGAGCCTGTCCTGGAACTAGCTCTTGTAGACCAGGCTGGTCTCGAACTCACAGAGATCCGCCTGCCTCTGCCTCCCGAGTGCTGGGATTAAAGGCGTGTGCCACCACCGCCCAGCAACACTGCACATTTTGAATGCTGTTTTAAACACTGAGATCAAGGCACATGTAGGTCTTGGCAACAGTAAGAAAGCACATACCTGCCCTTCTTCCAGCATTAACGGCTTTATTTCTATGTCTTGACACATGCTGCTATAGAAGTCATTCATGGCACTGTTCAGTTTTTGATAGTCGACTTCTTGTTCTAAAAATTGATGACATCCTTTTATAATTACCCAAAAGCAACCTGGATCTTCAATCTGTAATGTTTTAAGAAGACAAAATAATGTATGATTTAGAAGTAGAGCCATGTGATACAAACCCTTAAATTACAGTAACTGTGTCTAACCTTAAGTGGTCTAACAAATTCTGGACAAGCACCTTTGTCTTAAATGGTTAGTCTGAAGCTGGTGTGATGGCACATCTATGTAAGTTTGATGCCAGCCTCGTCTCTGGAGTAAGTTTCAGAACAACCAGAGCCATATAATGAGAGTTTGTCTTAAAATATATAAACAAAACCCAAAAACCCAAAAAAGGTCAGATTGAAGATAAAATCCCCAAACACAAACAAGCACAGGCAAGCAATTCTTTTTTTTTTTTTTTTTTTTTTTTTGATTTTTCGAGACAGGGTTTCTCTGTAGCTTTTGGTTCCTGTCCTGGAACTAGCTCTTGTAGACCAGGCTGGCCTCGAACTCACAGAGATCCGCCGGCCTCTGCCTCCCGAGTGCTGGGATTAAAGGCGTGCGCCACCACCGCCCGGCTCAGGCAAGCAATTCTTAATTATGTATACAATTAAAAAACCAAATAGGATATTGAGCATGGGAACACACATGTATAATAGTAGGATTTAGGAGACTGAGGTAGGAGGATCATAAGTTTGAAACCAATCTAGACTATGAATCTAACACCTTTTTCAAACTCTACCCCCCAAAAAAGCAAACAGATGCCCTTATTCTAATATTTCAAAAATATACATGATATACATAAGCAAGCTATTGATAATATTTATAACCTCTTTTTAAGAAAGGAAAAACCTGCTGGGAGGTGGTGGTAGCACACCTTTAACCCCAGCATTCAGGAGGCAGAGGCAGACAGATCAGTGAGTTTGAGACCAGCCTAGTCTACAGAATGAGTTCTAGGACAGCCAGGGCTATGTAGACATCCTATCTCAAAAAACTTGCAACAACAATCAAAAATATAAAAATAAAAACAACAACAAAAAAGACCATAAGTGTGGGGAGCCAAGGAAGCTGAGTGAGTGTGTAAGAAGCAGAGAAAGTCCTATGTGACTGTGTATGGCTGACATGGGCACAGGCATGCCAAGGACACCAATGCCTCAGAGTCATGAGAATCAGCAAAGCCTTCCTCCGGCTGGACTGTGGATGGTGGCAGTGCGTATAAAAACTAGCAACTACAGCTTCTCCTCCTTCATGACTGCAACTCAAGATGGCTCTGATACAAAGACTCCTTTGAGACTAGCTAACCCCTCATGGACCTGCTGCACTTAATGAACTCACTGCATACTTGGCGATGCTCCTTCAGAGTGCACACAACCCACCATATATCCCAGTCTTTACATTCATGTGTCTTTATCTATCCTTTCCTCATTCCCTTGTCACCGCAGTAATGCTAAGTCCAAAGTCACATAAGATGCACTGCATGCGAACATTTATTATTTATTCAACAGGAAAATAGGGGCTGGAGATGTAGCCCAGTTGGTAACACACTTGCCTAGCATGCATGTCATTTTTGTTTCATCTCCAGCATGTCATAAAATGGGATGTGTTGGCATACACCTGTAATCCCAGCACTCGGGAGAATCAGGGGTTAAACATCCTCTGTACCTACAACACAGTGAGCTCAAGGGCTAGTCTGAGCTATGATTCCGTATCTCGAAAGTGGGCTAGAGGGAGAGTGGAGAGGGACGAGGAATGCTCAGTGGGAGCAAGCACCTAACTAACATGGGCAAGGCCCTGGACCCCAGTCTTAACATGACGCCCCACCCCACTCAAGAAAAGCTGGAGAAGGATAATATAAATCAAACAAATATAAATTATTACCTGGGGAAAGGAAGAGTAGAGTAGAAGATTAAAGTCAGAGCTCTCTAAATATGCCTTGTTATATATTATTATTTTTAAAAACGAGGCCAGTGAGATGGCTCTGCCATAAAGGTGCCTGCTGTCAAGGTTGAAGACCTGAGTTGTTTGATCCCTGGAACTCAAAAAGTAAAAGAAAACTTCCACAAGTTGTTAAGTTGTCCTTTGACCTCCATATGCCTGCTGTGGCACACATATGCACAAAATAAATTAAAATGGAATTAAAAGACCTACAAGAGGCTGGAGAGAAAGCAGCAGCTGAGACCACTTGCTCCTCTTCCTCTTGGGGTTCATTCCCAGACCCCAAGCCAGGAAGTTCAAAACCACCTGTAACTCCAGTTACAGGCAATCTGATGCCATCTTCCAGCTTCCAAGGACACGGTATACACCCAGATACATATTGTCTTAGTGTTCTATTGCTGTGAAGAGACACCATGAGCATAGCCAACTCTTGAAAAGGCAAACATTTAATTTGGCTGGCTTACAGTTCAGTGGTTTAGACCACTATCATCAGGGCCAGGGCAGGAAGATGATAGCACACAGGCAGACACAGTGTTAGAGAAGGAGCTGAGAGTTCTACATCTTGAGCCACAGGAAGCAGGAAGAGAGAGCCACTGGACCTGGCTTGGGTTTTTGAAAACTTCAAAGTCCATCCCCAGTGACACACTTCCTCCGATACCTCCTAATCTTTTAAAATAATGCCTAGTGACAAAGCATTCAAATCTATGAGCCTATGGAAGCCATCCTTATTCAAACAACCATTCATACAAACGAAAATTAAAAACCGCACAAAGTATCATTTTTAGAGATAAGCTAGAAACTGGAAAAAGTTATAATTTACATTAAAAACACTGATTAAAACCACCACTGATTTTTCAAATGCATGTCCCACCTTTGTCTACTGAGAGGGGCTAGAAGCAACAAGACACCACAACTCTGAATCTTTACACACCAGAGAGCATAGATATGTTTTAGTTGTTTCTACTCTTCTGAACATTTTATTTTTTGATTTTCCAAGACAGGATTTCTCTGTGGCCTTGGCATCTGTCCTGGAACTCACTTAGTAGACCAGGCTGGCCTCGAACTCAGATCCGCCTGTCTCTGCCTCCCAAGTGCTAGGATTAAAAGTGTGCACCGCCACCAGCACTGAGTGCTAGGATTAAAAGTGTGCACCGCCACCAGCACTAAGCTAATCTTTTTCCTTTTTTATTGTGTTTATTGAGCTATACATTTTTTTCCACTCTTACCCTTCCTTCCCTCTCCCCTTCTACCTTCTCCCATGACCCCCAAGCTCCCAATTTACTCAGAGATCTTATCTTTTTTACCTTCCTATGTAGATCTATGTATGTCTCTCTCAGGGTCCTCTTTGTTGTCTAGTTTCTCTGGGATTGTGCACTATAGGCTGATTTTTCTTTGCTTTAAGTCTAAAAGCCACTTATGTGTAAATACATATGATATTTGTCTTTCTTGGTCTGGTTTACCTCACTCAATATGTTTTTCTAGATTCATCCACTTGCCTGCAAATTCCAAGACGTCATTTTTTTTACTGCTGTGTAGTATTCCATTGTGTAAATGTACCACATTTTCTTTATGCATTCTTCAGTAAAGGGGCATCTAGGTTGTTTCCAGGTTCTGGCTATGACAAACAAAGCTGCTATGAACATAGTTGAGCACATGTCCTTGTGGTCCTTGTGATACAATTGAGTATTCTTTGGATATATACCCAAGAGCAGTATTGCTGGGGATTGAGGGAGGTTGTTTCCTAATTTCCTGAGAAATCACCATACTCATTTCCAATGCAGCTGTACAAGTTTGCATTCCCACCAGCAATGGAGGAGTGTTCCCTTTACCCCTCATCCTCTCCAGCATAAGCTGTCATCAGTGTTTTTTATCTTGGCCCTTCTGACAGGTGTAAGATGGAATCTCAGAGCTGTTTTGGTTTGCATTTCTTTGATGGCTAAGGATGTTGAGCATTTCCTTATGTGTCTTTCAGCCCTTTGAGATTCGTCTTTTGAGACTTTTCTGTTTAGGTCTATACCCCATTCTTTTTATTGGATTATTTGTTCTTTTGCTATCAAGTTCCTTGAGTTCTTTGTATATTTTGGAGATCAGTCCTATGTACGAAGTGGGGTTGTTGAAGGATTTATTTTAAGACTAGATTTCACTATGCATCCTGGCTGGCCTGGAGCTGGCCATGTGAAATAGGCTGGCCCTTAACTCACAAAGATCTACCTGCCTCTATATCCACCTGAGTGCTGGGATTAAAGGTGTATACCACCATAGTGGGCTGTTTGAGGTTTTTATAAAACTGGGGGTGAATACAGCAGTCATTTTGATTTTGGTATTTGCAGATTAGTCTATAGTTATATAATTAGTAGTAAAACTGTCACCTTCATGTTTAATATAATAAGGAAGGGACAAAACAAAATCCAGTAAAGCCAGGTATTAGGTATATGAAGAATAAAACTATAACACATGGCCAAGAAAAAGTTACTAGACAGCGACCCCAGGGCTGGGGTGCAGCTCAGTGGCAGGCACTTTCCTAACCCTTCAGGGTCCAGAGCTCTGTTCTTAGAAAGGAACAGAGGGAGGACACCCCGCCACCTAGATATTTAATGGCAAGGACTTAAAAAGTAGCTTACAAGTCTGCTCAAGAACTTAAGGACCAGACAATAGCTAGTGTCTAAAGAAGCTTAGTTATGAAATGGGACTTGTTGTGTTTTGGTTTTTGAGACAGGATCTCACTTAGCCCAAGCTAGCCTCAAACTAGCTACAGCAGAGTGATCTCCATCTCCTAAGTGCTAGGCTTACAAAGAGTGTGCCAGGGCATCCAGCTGTATTTACCAATGGTATCTATATTAAAGGGCAGGAAGTAAAATACAGGAAATAAAAATTTAATAGTGGTGTACATACTATTTCATTCAACATTGGCTGGAGTCTGCTAGATAATACTGTAAGACAAGACTACCAAAAAACTAAATAAACTTGCCAGTTTCTATAAAGTATGACTGTCTACATAGAAAATCCTAATGATTCTATAAAAAAACTATATTACAACTACTATGGAAAAATAAAACAATGATGAAAGAGACAGACACAAAAACACAGGGAGAGCCAGAACACGTCTTTAGTCCCAGCACTCCAAGGAGGGAAGACATCTCCTTAACTTGAAGGCCAGCCTGCTCTACAGAGTGAGTTCTTGGCAAGCCAGGGGTACAGAGTGAGATCCTTTCCTTAAAAAATCAGGGCTGCGGTGCACGCCTTTAATCCCAGCACTCGGGAGGCAGAGGCAGGAGGATCTCTGTGAGTTTGAGACCAGCCTGGTCTACAAGAGCTAGTTCCAGGACAGGCTCCAAAGTTACAGAGAAGTCCTGACTCGGGAAACAAAACAAAACAAAACAGGACTAGAGAGATGGCTCAGTGTTTAAGAGCATTGGTTGCTCTTCCAGAGGATTGGGGTCCAATTCCCAGTACCCTTATGGCAATCCTACAACTGTCTGTAACTCCAGTTCCAGGGAATCAGACACCCTCATAGACAACATACATGCAGGCAAAACACCAAAGTACATAAAATAAAAATAATTTAAAAAATCATGAGAACACATCCACACTTGTCAATTGGAAGATTTAACATTGATATAAATTAATTAAAATGTTAATATTGACTAGAGATTCAATTCTTATTATGAAATCGTAATGGCTTCTTATTTCTTTATTTTACAAAATTTTAAGGGATTCTAAGTAGCCAACAAACCTCCAAAAACAACGAAGCTAAAGTGCTGGGGGCATAGCTCAACTGGCAGAATGCTTGCCTGCCTGCGTATGAAGTTCTAGGTTCAATCCCAGCACCATGTAAGACGGACCGTGGTAGTGCATGCCTGTAGTCGCAGCACGCATGGGGTGGTGGGCAGGATTAGGTTACTGAAGGGGGTAGAAGCCAGTCCCAGCTGGAGGCATTGTATCAAAGCCAAACTAGCTAGAAGGACTCACACCTGGTTCAAAGTTTACTACAAAACTACAATAATCAAAACAGTGTGGTGCTGTTACAATTATAGACATACAGACCAGAAGGATAAAAAGCCCAGGATGAACTCCTGTACAATGTGGTCCAATAATAGTTGACGAAAGGTACCCAAATTTCTATGGGGAAATGACACTCTTTCCAAAAATGTTATTGGGAAACTGAATATTTCATGCCAAAGAATGAAATTATTAGCACCATATAAAAAAATTAGTTCAAGGGACAGGCAGGAAGGTTCAGTAGATATAGGCACTTGCTGGGGAAGCTGGCACCTGAGTTCAGTCTCTGAAACCCATGTAAACATGAAAGAAGAGAATTAGCTCTACAAGTTTGTCACATACACCATGCCATGTGCCTCCTCATAATAAACATGAATGCACACACACAATAAAAAATGTAAAAAAGAAAGAAAACTCAAAATGTTTTCAAAGGCCTAATTATGAGATGTATGACTATAAACTCTTAGATGGAAACAATACAAAAGCTTCACGTTATATTTGGCCCCTTGGATATGAAACAGCAACTAAAGGAAATAACTGATCAAAATTGTATTTTCTGCCTCCAGGAAGTCCATCAATAAATAGTTCTTATGTCTTAGTTTCCTTTCTGTGGCTGTGATAAATGGTCCTGACCTAAAACAATGTAGGGGAGGAAAGGGCTTCTTCTGCAGTTCATTATGCAGGAAGTAAAGACAGGGCAGGAACTCAGAAGGAGCTGGATCATCACATCCAGTCAAGAGCAGAGTGAAAACATGTGACTGGGTCCTTGCTTGCTTCTGCTCAGCTAACTTTCTTGATCATACAAACCAGGATGCCAGGTCCAGCGAATGCAGAGGCCCACAGTGGGCTGGGGCTTCCCGCATCAATCAAAACAATCCTACTCACATGTCCATAGGCCAACCTGACCTCGGTAACTCCTCACTGAGACACTCTCCCCAGATGATTCTAGGCTGTGTCAATTATAAGTAAACAGCACACCATGAAATGGGAGAAAAAAACTGTAAATCACTTAGCAGGAAAGGAATTGACCTTCAGAGTGGAAAGAGGGCTTCTAAGACTCAACAATCATACCATAAGCTTGAACCACTAAAAAAAAAAGAAAAAAAAAAGACTGAGAACCTGAAACGCCCTTTTTCTACTGAACCCAGTAAGGCGGCCGATTCATCCCTTGAAAAGATGCCTGAGGGGCTGCAGAGATGGCTACGTGGTTAAAAGTGTAGTTGGTTGGTTGCTCTTGCAGAGAACCCAAATTCAATTTTCAGCAGTTCCCAGCACCCACATCGGGTGACTCATGGCTGCCTGGAACTCCAGCTCTGAAGGTGCCTGCACTCAATGTGTACACATCCAGACACATAGTAAAAAATAGATTTTTAAAGATGACTGGGGGTGGTAGTGCACGACTTTGATCCGAGCACTGGAGGGGCAAACACAGGTGGATCTCAGTTCAAGGCCATCTTGGTCTATGTAGGGAGCACCCAGCAAACCAGGGCTACAGATTAAGACCCTAAAACAAATTAATAAAAATAAGCAAGGCCGGTAAGATGATCCAATAAAAGGCACCTTTGACTACCCGAGTTCAACCCTTGGGTCACTTGTCCTTTGACCTTTAAATGTGAACCATGGCATATGTACACCCACAGATGTTAGAATATGTGAATATACCTTGGTTACACGGTCAAAGTTTACATGGTAAATTCCGTTGTAACAGAGCAGACCACCAGTGAATATTTAATTTGGGGAAGGCAGTGTCTATGTGATAGGTTCTCAGTATGTAGCCCAGGCTGGCCTGGAACTTCCTGTGATTTTCCTGCGTGCCCAACCAGTTCCTATCCTGGATAGTTTAAAGCTATTAGCATTTGCCGCCACAGCGGCAACCTACATTACCAGGGGCGTGCAACTACGTCACTTGCTTATCTGAAAGTGAGCCTCGGGCACCTGGGCTGAGGGGGGAGGGGAGGTACGATGTCAGCCACACGTGGAGAAGTGCCTCGAGGAAGGTGGCGGGTGCTCCTCACCTTTAGCACCAGGACCTCCAGCATCCCGCCGACGCCTCTTCGTCCTTCTCTTGCAGAGTCGCTTACACCAACCACACAGGCTGGCAAGGCGGTTCTTTGGGTTCTTTGAGGGGAACAGGTCACCAAGGACAACAAGCACACTTTCAACGTGGCCTGGGGCCCTCTGCACCAGAGACCTCGCAAAACCCACGCACGCACCTTTAACGGCCCGTGCTGCTCACCCTGCGCCTGCGCACAGGCCTCGAGAGGGCTAGAAAGCACCTGCGCGCCAACGGCCTGGATGACGGCCTGTCTACCTACAGCGCCGCCCTGAGGAGGGGCGGTGAACTGCAAGGTCCCTCTGCTCCAGTGAAACCTGCAGTCTTTCTTGGCCCCTCCCCTGCTCCCAGGAAGGGAGTGGCTGCAAGCTAGACAGTCTTTAGCAGTACCGCCTGCCAGGAAGGCCTGGGCTCCACTCCACTTGGGACAGCTTCTATCCTCCATCACAGCGCTTCTGTTGGATCTCTCCTATGTCAATGCCTGATTTGGGCTTGCAGCCAGGGCGGGCTTTTCTAATCAGTCACTCTGGTCTTGTGGCTTCCTGGCACCCTTTCCACCTGACCACATTCCGGAAGAGGCCCCACCACCTGAGCCGGGTTCTGCCCACACCTGTATTTCACTGCTGTGGTAACACGGGGCTTCTTTAAACTCCCAATTTCTCATCTCATTTTAGAATGGGTAGATACAGCGTTTTTTGAGTTCAATGTGATCGATCACACTGTGAAACAAAGGACACCCAAGAGCACAGACAAGGTTAACTATCAATGAAATCTCTCTTGGACAGCCCCAACAAACAAAAGGAAGTGGAATGATAGTGCCTTAAAATGAAAGGAACCGCGACGCTCAAGAGGTGGCAGACCCAATTGGTTTTACAAAAGAATTCTTTGATGGTTGATTTCTGGAAAACAAAATTCTTTCAGTTCTTATTCATCTTCTGGTAAGAGAATCAAGATGGCAAAGAGACTTGGTTTCAAGAAAGTGTGGAAATTGAAGGAGGGGGAGTCATGTGTTTGGCATCCAGTTTCAGAAATAAATTTGGGGAACCAGCCTGGGGTGATGGCACATGCTTTTAATTCTAGCCTCCCTATGGGGGGTGGAGGGAGATGGGGGTGCCCAGAGGCAGGTGGGAGAGACCCCATCTTGAGAAACTACTATTAGTGTGTGCTGGCTTTCTTGTGTTCACGTGTGTGTGTGTGTGTGTGTGTGCCCATTGCACAAGTGCACACATACATGTGCAAAACCAAGGTGGATGGCTACTGAGGGATGACACAAGGCTTTCGTCTGCCACCTGCAAGTTACAGGCATACAGGAACAAATACGCCAGGCACGGTGGCTTACAACTATAATCCCAGCAGCAGAAGAATGAGCCCGGATTGCAGGTTTGAGGTCAGCTGGACTGGAATAAGAAGAACCTGATTCTCAAGACAAAACAACAGCCTACAGAATGGGAAAAGAGCTTCACTAACCCCACATCAGACAGAGGGCTGATTTCTAAAATATACAAAGAACTCAAGAAATAGGACACCAAAAAAAAAATCACATAATCCAATAAAAAATGGAGTACAGACCTAAACAGAGAACTCTCAACAGAGGAATCTAAAATGGCTGAAAGACACTTAAGGAAATGTTCAACATCCTTAGTCATCAGAGAAATGCAAATCAAAACAACTCTGAGATTCCATCTTATACCTGTAAGAATGGCCAAGATCAAAAACACTAATGACAACTTATGCTGGAGAGGTTGTAGGGAAAAGGGAACACTTCTGCATTGCTGGTGGGAGTGCAAGCTGGTACAACCCCTTTGGATGTCAGTGTAGCGATTACTCAGAAAATTAGGAAACAACCTTCCTCAAGACCCAGTAATACCACTTTTGGGTATATATCCAAAGGATGCTCAATCGTGCCACAAGGACATGTGCTCAACTATGTTCATAGCAGCTTTGTTTGTCATAGCCAGAACCTGGAAACAACCTAAATGCCCCTCGATCGAAGAATGGATAAGAAAAATGTGGTACATTTACACAATGGAGTACTACACAGCAGAAAAAAAATAACAACAGCTTGAATTTTGCAGGAAAAATGGATGGAGTTAGAAAACATTCTTTTGAATGAGGTAACCCAGACACAGAAAGACAATTATCACATGTACTCACTCATTGGTGGTTTTTAAATATAAAGCAAAGAAAACCAACCTACAAACCACAATCCCAGAGAACTTAGACAACAATGTGGACACTAAGAGAGACTTACATAGATCTAATCTACATGGGAAGTAGAAAGTAGAAAAAGACAAGATCTCCTGAGTAAATTGGGATCATGGGGACCTTGGAGGGAAGGTTGGAGAGGGGAGGGGAGCAGAGAAAAATGTAGAGCTCAATAAATATCAACAAAAAAAGTATTTGAAAAAAGAAGAACCTGATTCAAAAAAAAGTAACACACATGGTTTGCTGTAGTGCCAGCTCTACTGCAATGCCGAGTTGTGAGCGAGGAGCTGAGGATTTTGAGAAGCACCACACAGCGGGTCATCCGTGCTAAGAGAATGCCATTTATTGAAGGGCGAACGTGGTCTATACATACGGGCTTGCAGCACTGTGGAAAAACCCAGGGTTTGGAAGTTCATGATATTGAAGGGCCGAATCAGTAAACAACTAAGCAGAACAAGGAGCTTGGGTTAGGCCAGGAGGTGCAAGATGTACTTGCTAGCAGAGGTCAGTAGGGAATAAACAGACGTTCCAGGGGGAAAAGGCCCAACCGTTTGCTATGGTGGATTACAGAGGGACCCACACACATGTATCTGAAGGCTCAGGAAGGTGGAGGAAAACAAAAGGCCTCTCTGTTTACAGCACCGGACACTGGCTTTCTCCTTTGACCAGGTCCCGTGCTATGGGATTGTGCTTTACAGTGTTTTTCCACATGACTTATCCAAGCTAAATTTAGATGCACATGACCCTGAATGGTCAAGACAACTGCAAGCTGCCTATGAAGACACACTTCTGTAATCTCAGCACTCCAGAGGCCGAGGCAGGAGGATTGCAAGTGCAAAGCTCACCTGCATCTCTTGGGTAGTTCTAGGCCAACCAGGGCAAGTTTGTGAAACCCTGTCTCAAAACAACAGCAACAATAACAACAATTCCTCTTTGTCTTTTTGAGACAGGGTCTCACAGCATAGCCCTGCCTGGCCTCCAACTCACAGAAACCTACCTGCTTCTGCCTCCCTCGGCAAGTGTTAAGATTAAAGGTGTGTGCCACCATGCCTGGGATCATAATAGAAAATTAAAAAGAGGAGCTGACCCTGGGGATCCAGTCCTAGTTCTCTCGTATCTATTGCCACTGTCTGCATCATACCGTGCCCCGGTATTTTTCTGTTCTGTGTAACATCAACATTATATGACTCTATCAGCTCTTTCCTCTCAGATCCTTTCCTATCCCTCTCATAGACACTCAATAAAAATGCAATCTAGATTGAGTTATAAGAGAAAAATCTGAGCGCTCTTAAAAACCGGCTAATAGTTCGGTTCTTTTAAATATTTGCAGTGTTTTCTAGCCATCCATAGTTATTCAGACTTACTGCTTCTATTTGATCTCTATGCTTGTTATCAGGGTCTCTACTGCATGCACACTTCTATGGCAAGAGTTTGAATGGGTTGTATAGATGGCTCAGTGGTTCAGAATGCTTACTGCCTGTTCAGAGGCCCCAAGATAGGATCCCAGCACCCACATCAGATTGCTCTTAGACACCTGGAACTAGTGGTAAGGGATCCAGTGTCCCCTCTGGGTACCCTCACACACTCACAGTGCACATAAACACATACACATAAAAATATAAATGTCTTATTAAAAGAGCTTTTATTTGATTAATCCTTCAACTATCTGTGGAATTTCTATCCATGACTTTTTTGAGATAGAGTAATATTTGTGTTTTAATAAAGCTTCCCTGAAGATCAGAGTGCAGACTAAGTCACTAGAGGACAGGGAGGAAGTGGTGGTACATACCTTTGATCCCAGGACTCAAATCTGCCTGGGCTACATGAGATTGAATTTGTCTAAAAAGAGAAACAGAACTCATAACTCTCCCAACAAGCCCCCTCCCACTTTCCTGGCTTTGTGTGTGTGGCCCACTGAGTTAACTTGCACGATTGTGGGTGGGAGGTTATTTACTGGAGCATGCTATGCCTCATCACCCAGCAACTACTGATTGCTAATAGTCCCCCAGGAAGGGCCCTCCCCACCCATGAGGAAATGCCGGCAGACCCAGCTGTGAGCAGATAACCACAGCTGCACTGAGTTCATGAATACAACAGTGATGCCAAGTTCAAAGGACATCGTTTGGCTGCACATCTCCCCAGCTGTAGATTCTTGCATTCTTTCTGCCCCCTCTTCTACAGTGTTTGAGCCTCCCAAGCCTTTAAGAGGGTGGTATAAAGTTCTCCATCGTCTCTTTTTCTCTGCACGTTGCCAGCTGGGGTCTCTGCAATAGGAGGTTTCTCTGATAAAAGCTGGAAACTGCTAATCTCAAACGGCAAGGCTGAGCCAGGGTGACCCACCCTACTTTAAGAGACAGGATCTCTCACTGAACCTAGTAGTCACTCCCTCGGCTAAATGGGCTAGTGTTAAACCAGTCCCCATGATCTGCCTGTCTCCACCTCCCAGCGTGGAGGTTTACAGGAGACCAAGATGTCCAACTTCTACAGGAGTTCTAGGGATATGAACTCAGGTCCCTGTGGTTGCAAAATAAGTGTTTTTTGGTAAGCACCGAGCCATTTTCCCAATTCTTACCTATGAGATTATCAACACATAGATGTATGGTACCAAACTGGACCTGATGGCAAAGTACTGTATCTCAGCTCTTGAGGAGGCTGGGGCAGGAAGAGTACCACTTCCATGTCTGTCTGGGCTACAGGGTAAGTTCAAGTCCAGCCCCGACAATTTTCTGAGTCCTGTCCCAGAATGAAAAACATCTGGGAAGCTGATTCAGTGCCACAAGCATAAGGACTTGAGTTTGGACCCCCAGCATGTGTAAAAATCTGGATGCGGTGGCCAGTGCCTATAACCCCAGCGCTGGGGAGGTAGAGACAAGCAGATCTCTGGAGCTTGCTGGTCAGCCAGTCTTGGTGAGTGGTACTGGTTCCATGAGAAACTCTGTCTCAAAAAGTAAAGCGGAGAGTAATTGAGAAAGATAGCTAACATCAACCCCTGGATTGTACAAATCGGCAGACAAGTGCGCATGTGCACGCGAACACACACACATACTGACAGACACATGGACACATCGGCAGACATGTGTAAACATATATACAGAGAGACACATCAACAGACACATGTACACACACACACATACACACACATAATTTGTTGTTGTTATTGGGCCTGATGGTGCATTCCTTTAGTCTCAACACTTTTTTAAAGACTTTATTTTTTATTATGTATAGTGTTCTGCCTGCATGTATGCCTGAGGACCAGAAGAGGACACCAGATCTCATTACAGAGAGTTGTGAGCCACCATGTGGGTGATGGGAATTGAACTCAGGACCTCTGGAAGAGCAGCCAGTGCTCTTAACCACTGAGCCATCTCTTCTAGTCTCAACACTTGAGAAGCAGAGGCAAGCAGATTTCTGTGCATTTAGGGCTAGCCTGGTCTACATGGTGAGTTCCAGACCTGCCAAGGCTGTGAAATGAGATCGTTTCTCAAGAAGGTTTCTAAAGAAAAAGTAAAGAGGGTCTGGTGACATAGCTCAGTGGTAGAGCATCTGCCTAGAATCCACCAGGGCAAGGTCCAGGCAGTCGATTGGCTAAGAAAGACCAACTGAGACCCAGCTTGGTGGTGCATGCCTTTAATTCCAGCACTCTAGAGGCAGAGGCAGGCGGATCTCTGGGAGAGCAAGGGGGAAAAGAGAACTATGAATGATAAGAGTAACGAACATGACCCTGACTCTAAAACGGCAGCTGCTATTTGAGGCTGCTGGAGAAGGCGGTTTCTGCACGTAGGAAGTCATGTGAGCTTCTGAGAATGACTCCTTGTGGGAAACAAGTTTCCTTCAGATTAAACACATCAGCAATGAGTTCAGCCAGCAATGGTACAGACCTGTAATCCCAGCACTCAGGAGGCTGAGGCAAGAGGATCAGGAATTCAAGGCCATCCTTAGCAACTTCAAGGCCAGCCTGGGACACACAAGACTGTGACAAAACAGGAGACCTCAGGCTCTTGTGATACCAGATCTCAGGGGCAGAGGCAGGAGGACACTCTGGAGGCTGGGAGTTCGAGGACAGCCTGGGTCACATAGGGAGTCCTTCTATCAAGAAACAAGCATACCTATATGATATCTTCTCTCTCTCTCTTTTTTTTTAAAAAAAAATAACAAGATTCTTTTTTAATATGTATTTATTTATTTAGTATACAGTGTTCTGTCTGCATGTATGCCTGCAGGCCAGAAGAGGGCACCAGATTTCGTTACAGATGGTTGTGAGCCACCATGTGGTTGCTGGGAATTGAACTCAGGACCTCTGGAAGAATAATCAGCACTCTCAACCTCTGAGCCATCTCTCCAGCTCTGATATCTTTTCTATGAGCAAAGCCAGTTGTAGTTTTCTTGGACAACTAAAATTACCAGGGAAGACAAGTGACTTCACAAATAGGCCTGGGCTGCTATCCAAGTTCTTCTTAGCCAGGGTGGAAACTGGCTCTATGCATCCCCACTACAGAATGGTGACATTCACTGAGGTCCCTCCCAGGAGTAACGCTCCCTGAGATGAACTGTTACACCTGGCCCATTACAGGACACCGGAAGGAAGAGAGACAA
Organism: Microtus pennsylvanicus; assembly: GCF_037038515.1. NCBI lineage: Eukaryota > Metazoa > Chordata > Mammalia > Rodentia > Cricetidae > Microtus > Microtus pennsylvanicus. Next base: position 131,600,199 of record NC_134579.1, on the reverse strand, counting down.
CGCTTATGGGTTCCAAAGACCAATAATTGGCCACGTTAGTGAATCACCGCTCATCAGGGCAGGAGGACAAGGACTCGGGAGCCTCGTTTCTCCTGGTAGCCCTGAGTAGGGGCAGAAGTGGGGTTTGTAAGCAAAAAAATCTACCAACATGTGTTGCCAAGTTACAGTTAAAAACTCCACCAATCAGGATCTAGAGATTAGGGGCTTCCTTGTGTGCTCCATCATGGTCAACCAATATACAATGCAAGCCTTTCAGCCCAACCAATCGGATTCATTTGTTCCTTCTGTGGCTCGGGAAAGTCATGTTTCTTAAGAACTAAAGATGCATGACAACTATTTCTATAGTTTAGAGAGGAGGTTGGTCAGCCATTGGAAAGTTTTCAGCTCCCCTAGGGCTTGGGAGCTTAAACTTTATTTTACCCTACAGGTAAAATGGAGTCTGAAGTCAAAATGGCTGTGCTTAGGCCAAGGCACTCTGCCTACTCCCTGTGCTCAAAGTCAACAATCAAAAGAGCTTTTGTAGACTGAGAAGCCACTTAGAATATTATTATTGCCGGGCGGAGGTGGCACACGCCTTTAATCCCAGCACTCTGGAGGCAGAGGCAGGTGGATCTCACAGAGAAAGGGCTGGGGAGATGGTTTGACCATTACGAGTATTTACTGCTCTTGCAGAGGACCTGGGTTTGTGTCCCCACACCAGAGGACTTGGGTTTGGCGGCCTGCATCAGTAACTCCAGTTCCAGGGGATCCAGTGCTCTCTTCTGGCCTCCATGTGATAAACATAAACTTATGCAGACAGACAGACACATATGTGTACATGCGTGTGCGCACACACACACATCCTTAGGAACAAAACACTTTATTTTTAAAAAGCTTCATTTATTATTGCCTTTATTGTGTTAGCAGGAAAGTCAAGACATTTTTGTAAAAATTTAAATCCACCACGACATACAACACAAAGATCTACAAACAGAATTAGTGTCCTGCCAAGGTGTGGTGCACACACCTTTAATCATAACACTCAGGAAGCTAAAGTGGGCATTATCTCTGGTCAGTTTGAAGCCATCTGGTCTACACAGTGGGTTCCAGGACAGCCAGGGTTTTGTAGAGACCCTGTCTTTAAAAAACAAAACAAAGCAAAAACAACAACAACATCAAAACAGATTGTGCCTTAACTATCATTTCTCACCTTTAGTCAGTAAAGATCATTTGTCTTTAACACGTCAAAAAGAAATCACCCACATCAACCACACATTAAACCCCGGTGAAATTAGCATTCTTTCTCCAGCCTCCTGAATTCATTAACCACTTCGTAAGTGTGCACAAAGGCTGGTGAGTTTTACGGTGTGTATCTGTGTGTGCATGATGTGTGTGAGGGCACACACGCCATGGCACATGTGTGGAGGCAGGGGACAACGTGGAAAAGTAGGTCCTCTTTTCACACCTTTTCGTGGGTTCTGGGGACCAAAAGCAGGTCACTGGGCATGCGTGGTCAGTGCCTTGACCTGCTGAGCCATCGCATCAGCCTGTGTTCTGTATGGTTCCTAAGTCTTTACAATTTGGGAGACATGGGATCAGGAAGATGGCCTGGCAAGAGCGTGGGACCTGAGCTCGATTGTACAGACCCACACACAGCAGGAAAGAAGAAAGGCTCCTGTAAATTGTTCTCTGCCCTTCCCACTGTTCCGTGGCATACACTCGTGTGTGTGTGTGTGTGTGTGTGTGTGTGTGCGCGCGCGCGCACGAGCATAGAAAGAAGTGTAATAAAAGGTAAAATTTAGATGTCAAAATGAATGCTACTTGGTTTTAAGATACTGTATGGTTCTGAAAGACCCTACAGACCCCCTCCTCAAAACCCGCAGCTAGCATGCTCCCGGGGGAACGTCCTGTTTGCTTTAAAAAAATTCTCTGGATCAGCAGCCAGCCTGCTCTCGTAAGAACATCCCACGTGCTTGAGAGAGCAGGATGTCTATAAGATAGGAAGACTGCAGGGCAGGATGTCAATAAGATAGGACATCAACAAAGCAGGTTGACTGCAAAACAGGATATCTATAAGATAGGAACAGTCATGCCCCCCCCCCCCCCGCCTCATTCCGATAACCACGCTTTTGCTTCTGTAAACTTGCTTTTTGCTCTTCCCTATAAAAAGCCCGCTCTCCAGTTGGCAGGCGCGCAAGTCCTCCAAAAGACTTTGCTGCCCGCAGGTACCTGTGTTTACTCAATAAACCTCTTGCTAATTGCATCCTGTGGTCTGGGCTCGGAGTGTCCTGGATCTGGGGACTTCATTGGAGGAAAAGGTCCTCTCTGAGGGTCTTTCATTTGGTGCGTTGGCCGGGAAATTGAAGACCCCCACCCAGGAGCTACCGACCCACCACCGGGAGGTAACCTGGGCAGTACCTATTCGTTAGTCTATGTCTGTCATTTGTGTTCTTTGTTAAGCTCTGTACACTCAGATCTGAGTGCTCTGAATCTGGCGAGGAAGAAAAGGGCTGACGGGCCCAGACTTTTCCCTCGCAGCCCTGGAAGACGTTCTAGGGGTCTGGAGCCTTTGGGGCTCAACCCGTATTGGAAGGATATGTGGATCTGGTTGGAGAAGGGAGGTCCGGACTCCCATAGTCTCCGTCTGAAATTCTAAAATTTTGCTTTCGGCTTTATGCCAAAGCTGCGCAGCGTGTATGTGTTGTCTGTGTCTTATTGTTGTATTTTTGAGTTTAATATGTTCTTTGTTTTGTATATCTGTTTGTACTCGAGTCTAAATCTGGTACCACGGGGCAGTAAGTAACCATCTCTTTGACCCTAACTCTGTGAAAATCCTAAAGGAACGCTGACAGTCTGCCCCTCCTTCACTTCTCTAGGCTGTGCCTTGCTGAGGCTGCGCTGCTGAACTGCCCTGCTTGCTGTTGTGAGGGGGGAGGGAGCAGGGCTGTGATCTCTTGCAGCACAGCCTGGAGCCAGGCCTAGGCGGGGCAATCAGCTCCAGCTCTGAGCAAACTTCTCAGCAGGACGCAGGGCGGGGCATGGCAGCAACCCTGGCCGGAGTCAGAGAAGGGGGCAGCCATGGCCCCCCTGAAATCCCTGTGCTGAGAGTGACGTCCTCCCTTGCTGACCTGAAGTCCACCAGCACCGCACGGGAGGACTGGGGGAGGAGGGCTGCCTTAGACAGTCCAAGGTGTTCCCTCCCCCCTACAGCCACTGCAAAGGTCTTCCCAGCTGCTACTGGCAGTGTGAGGGCTAAAGAGGAGCCGATGTGGTATCCCCGCGCGGAACTGAGTTGAGGCTTCCAGACGGCCGACCAAACCTGACCTGACGAGTTCCCTGGAGGGAATGCCTCCTGGGGCCTCTGGAATCCCATTCAGAGAAAAGCTGCTAGATTGCTGTGAGTACTGAGGTGGGGTGTGGGAAGCTTGTGCTATACAACTAGGAGCTCACTGTGGACGGAGCTGAGGCTGAAGCCAGGTCCTGGGAGGATCCCCAGTGGGGTTCCCTGTGGAGAAGGCTTGTTTTCCCTGGAAAATAAGGTGCTAGAGACTGAATGGCAGCCCCCATCTGCAAATGCCATGGAAAACCTTGTGCCAAAGATCTGTGGCCCTTGCCCAGGTTTTGTTTTTCTACAGGAAAATCTTACTTTAATCTGTGGGGTTATAAAATGATATGGCTTTCAAAAGATAAACAGATGTGGTTTAGTATATAATAAAATAGATGTCAATGGGATGTTAAAATTTTTTTAATGCTGTACTTACAAATGTAAAGCCTGGGTAAGGTCAGTCTCAAAAAGATATTTATGTCCTCATTGGCTGTCCTCTGGCTTTAGGGCTTTTTGTTTTGTTTTAAACATTTGTCATCCTGTATTGCATTTTCTCTCATTGTTTGTTAAAGTTCTCACAATGGACACAACCCTGTACATTTGGATAAAGCTGATGTTACAGGATGCAATGAAAACCCGTAAATGCCATGTGGTGCCAGCTGGACCGAAACTGACCTCTCCAGCACATTCTCTGGAGTTGAGGATCAACACTCCCGGTGTCTACAGCAAAAGAGATTCGTCTTCATAATACTGAACTTGCCTCTTATGAGAAGGCATCCATGTGTTTCTTAGGGCTGAGTTAAGCTCTTTGTAGTCAATAGACTATTATTGCCACAGTGTTGGGTGCTATTCTCGGGTCTACAGTGGTTCACAATGTCTACCATGCAGTTACTTTCAAGCCTCATTCAGATAATTTTGTTAAGAGCTATTCTGCACACCCTAGAGATGTTCTACTATTTTCTCCCAATACTGCTTTGTAAAGTATAAGTTATTTTGTCCCATCAGTTGTACTAGTTTTCATATGGCTATTGTCTGAGCAAATCTTTCAGAGGTGGTGCTCCATTAACAGGAGGGGCCTGGACCTGTTGCTTTTAAAGAAAGGGAGTCTTTGTGCTACACTCAGGGGAAAATGTTACTTTTATGCTGACCATACTGGATTGGTTAGAAGATCCATGACCAAGCTTAGAGAGAGGTTAAAGCAGAGACAAAAGCTGTTTGAATCACAGCAAGGATGGTTTGTAGGATGGTTTAATAAGTCTCCCTGGTTTACAACTCTATTGTCTTCTTTGATGGGTCCCTTGATTATCCTCCTTCTGATACTCCTGTTTGGGCCCTGCATCTTAAACCGCCTGGTCCAGTTTATAAAAGACAGGCTGTCAGTCATTCGGGCCCTAGTACTGACCCATCAATATCACATGTTACCACAACAAGATACCGAGGTTCTGTAATTGCTTTGAGTAAAAGATTTAACTCAATAACAAAAAGAAAAAGGGGGAAATGAAAGACCCTACAGACCCCCTCCTCAAAACCCGCAGCTAGCATGCTCCGGGGGGAATGGCCTGTTTGCTTTAAAAAAATTCTCTGGATCAGCAGCCAGCCTGCTCTCGTAAGAACATCTCACGTGCTTGAGAGAGCAGGATGTCTATGAGATAGGAAGACTGCAAGGCAGGATGTCAATAAGATAGGACATCAACAAAGCAGGTTGACTGCAAAACAGGATATCTATGAGATAGGAACAGTCATGCCCCCCCCTGCCTCATTCCGATAACCACGCTTTTGCTTCTGTAAGCTTGCTTTTTGCTGACACCCCAGCCGATAACCACGCTTTTGCTTCTGTAAACTTGCTTTTTGCTGACACCCCAGCCGATAACCACGCTTTTGCTTCTGTAAACTTGCTTTTTGCTGACACCCCAGCCGATAACCACGCTTTTGCTTCTGTAAACTTGCTTTTTGCTCTTCCCTATAAAAAGCCCGCTCTCCAGTTGGCAGGCGCGCAAGTCCTCCAAAAGACTTTGCTGCCCACAGGTACCTGTGTTTACTCAATAAACCTCTTGCTAATTGCATCCTGTGGTCTGGACTCGGAGTGTCCTGGATCTGGGGACTTCATTGGAGGAAAAGGTCCTCTCTGAGGGTCTTTCAGTTCTTTGTTTGTTTTTTAGAGACAAGGTTTCTCTGTAACAGTCCTGAAACTCACTTGTTAGACCAGGCTGGCCTCAAACTCACAGAGATCTGCCTGCCTCTGCCTCCCAAGTGCTGGGATTAAAGGTGTGTGCCACCACCGCCCGGCTCAGCCAGGGCTATTATATAGAGAAACCTTGCTTCGGAAAGCCAACAACAACAACAAAGGCGACGGCAGGAGACCCCCTTTTAAATGTTTAAGCTAATAAGACAGAAAGGACAACCATTGCGAAAGCATTTATCTTAGTAACAAAGTTGTTAATACATCATACATCTCATACATGGCTTGCTGTGCAGCTTGAGGACTGGTAGAGGAGCCCACAACACCCGTGACACAGGCAACACCTCGCTGTCCCGTTCGCAGGCTCGTTCCTTCTGCTTCAGGCAAGTTCAGGCGACCCTCACAAGTCAAGCAGCTTTACAAACGGGAGGTCAGGCTCGCGTCCACTGCAAAGTTCTTAGGGTACACGTGCTTATTTGACTGGAGAGACACATAGAGCTCATAGAGATGGGGATTGCGGGGCACCAATCGGTGAACGACTTTGCCTTCCTTCAAGATCTCTTCAGTCTTTTTGTCAGTAGACATTGGATTTTCTATGAAATCTGCATCTTTCACGTACAGTTCATCTCCTGAAAAACAGTAAAACTTCATTTCCACAAACACTGCCTCATAAATTACCCCAATAGATTAATGACATGAACCAGTGTCTTTTGTATGTATTTCATGTTGAAGCTTAGTTAGTTTTTCTTGTTGTTACTTTTAATTTTAAATTTATTATTGATCCATGGTATGTGTGTGTGCACTGCCTGATACTGGGAACCGAACCCAGATCCTCTGATTATTATTAATCCATGTATGTGTACTTTCTGACGTGGGTATTGGGAACTGAACCAGATCCTGTGATTATTGTTAATCCATGGTGTGTGTGTGCGCGCACATGCGCGCATATGTGTAGTGTCAGACATAGGTGCAGGAAACCAAACCCAGATCCAGCAGCATAGCCTCGAACCGCTGAGACTCTTTCTTACCCAGTATCAGGTTTTTATTACATTTGAGAGAGAAAGAAAGAAAAGGGGAGAAAGAGGTGTGTGTGCGCTCGTGCACATGTGTGTGCGCATGTGGGTATGTGTATTCACGCAAGTAGAGGTCAGAGACCAGCCTGCCAGAGTCGGGTCTCTCCCTCCACCAAGTGAGCATGCGCGATTACAGGACCGTGAGACCTTACGGAGGCCAGAGGACAACTTCGGGGATTGTTCCTCCAGAACACCTTTCGTTTCAGATGAGGTTTCTTACTGATCTGGAACATCACCAGCTAGGCCAGGCTAGCTGGCCCCTGAACTTCCACAGATCTGCCTGTCTCTGCCTCCCACCCGACGTTACAATGCTGGGGTTACAAGTGCCTGCCGCCATGCCTGGCTCTTCGTCCCGGTTCAGGGGATTCAAACTCTTAATCTATCTTTCTCAATCATTCTCCACCTTAGGTGTTTCAGGATTTATTTAGTTAGTTAGTTAGTTAGTTATTTTGGTTTTTCGAGACAGCGTTTCTCTGTGTAACAGCCCTAGCCATTCGGGAACTAGCTCCATAGAGCAGGCTGGCCTTGAACTCACCAAGATCTGCCTGCCTCTGCCTCCCAAGTGCTGGGACTAAAGGCTGCACCACCCCCACCCGGCTCCACGTTAGTTTTTGATTCAGGGATCAGGGAACCATGGAGTTGGCCTGACCTAGCTGCGTCATAGGTTTTTCAGGTTAGAGTCCATGGCTCCTTATAGGAAAACTACTAGTGCCTGGAGAGATGGCTCAGGGGTTAGGAACACTAGATGCTCTTCTGAGCACCCGGGCTCAATTCCTAGCATCCACATTACAACTCATTACCACGTGCGACTCCAGGTCCAGGGGATCTGATGTCCTCCTCTGACCTCTGCAGATACGAGGCACACAGGTGCTGTGCATACATGTAGGCAACACTCATATACCAGATAAAAATAAGTCTTTTTTTTTTCAAAGCTGCTAAACTGTCCCTCTGTAGGGTGAGTAACAAATCTCATCGGTATTATCTGAAACTGAAGAGGCAGATATGGAATATGACAGTCACATAGTGCCTGCCTGCTACAACACAAATCAGTGTCTGCCAACCTGTAACAGGCCATCAACAAGTCTCCCGATTCAAAGGAGCTAACAGGGGATACATGTCGCCTGTAAGCCAGATGTTGGCCACACCCACAGGCCTAGGCCCTCTGCTGGCAGCCTGGCTGGAGCAAACCCCGCCTCACCTGGGTAGAGCATGATGGAGCCGTCAGCAGTGGACAGGATTATCGGCATCCATTTTTCAGTTATGTCGAAGGGGCGAGCTGAGGAAAAGCTGTACAGAGCGGAGAGAGAGGCGAAAGTTTCAAGTCTTCTCATCTCGTAGAACTGAGGTGGCGCCAGCCAGATTTCTTTGGACAGGAAACACTCCGTTGCCTCTGCTGGAGACAACCACTGTGGGGACAGAGGAAGCAGCTTTGTGAGTTTTCCCCCCGCCACTGGCCAGGCCTGAGGTGGCTAGATGGGTATACAAGACCTATTTGATGGGAAAGCTAACGTATCCGGAGGCCTTGCTAGATCTCTCAAGGAGCCTGAGATTCAGAGGCCTGGGCGCTGCCAAGTCCCTACTGGCCGGCTTAATCAGGAGGTAGAAGCAGGAAAATTGCTCGAGTCCAGGAGATGAAGGCCTGCCTGGGCAACATAGTGAGGTCCTGTCTCAGAAAGAAAGAACTGGTGGCTGGAGAGATGGTTCAGTGGCTAAAAAAAAGCAGCCGCTGCTTTTCCAGAGGACCAGAGTTGGGTTCCCAGCACCACACTGGGCAACTCACAACCACCCATAACTCAAGCTCTAGACAATTCAACACCCTCTTCTGGCCTCCATGGTCAGCTGCAGGCATGCTGAAGGGCAAAATAATAACAATCAAGCCACAGTTATTAAATAATAATATTAAAAGCATTAATAATGTGAGTTAGAATGCTGACAATTAGTAAAATAATTGAAAAAAATCCTCTCAGCCCTGAGAACTAAACTCACGCACCACATGACAACTTAATAAAATTTATTTCCAAACACCAAAAATGGCTGAACTGTAAGCAAATAAATAAGAGAATCTAGTGAGACCTACCACTCGCCTAGGGCTTCTGCGTAAAGTCATCCTAGACCACAGAACAGTGGGGGAACCTGAGCAACATCTAAGTCTTATTGACTCAAGCAGACACAGATCAGAATTTGGAGGATCACATGGGGTAGTATTGGGTGAGCAGTGTGCCTGAGAAGGTCTACACAAAATTGAACCCCAAAACTCTATTACGTATTTAGTGCACAGAGTAGAACCGTATGCTAGCCGAGACCATGGCTACTTCTGAGGAAAGAGCAGCCACCTGGGGGGTTCCCGACTAAACTTCATGCTTACCTCGAGCCAAAATTTTTTTTCCAATTTTCTCCAGCAGCGTATTGCCCACAGCGGGAAAGCCTTAATTAAATGTAGCCAGCACTCGGGCACTCAAGGGGCCAGAAGTGGGTCACATAATGGAACTGTAGCTAAATTAGCTCCAGAATATACTGTAGACCCCTCCTCCCCAGACCATTTAAGATATACCTTAAAAGGATAATCTCTAATAACTTAACTGCCTGTCGGGAAAAATGAAACACTATTTAAAAGACTAGAACAAAACTCAGCAGTCAACAACTAAAAAAATGCTAACATGTAATCAAAAAACTCTAAGACATGTCAAATGCAGGAAAGATGCCTGAAACATAACTGTGCCTGGCGCTAGTGATACAAATAAGGGGGCGGGGCAGAAGAAAGTTGATAGGGCTGAAATCTTGGAATATGTTCTAGAAACCGAATTACAACCATTAGGGACTGAAGCGAATGAATCATTGTGAAGTTTCAGAACAGGCAGTGGAAGCTCTGCCAGAGTGACCCCGCATAGGAAACCCCATAGGGTGAGAGCTGAATCCTTGAACGTCTCCAGCAGGGTCACGCCTTGGGTCTGCGGTGATGAACAGGCAGCCCGCGGGTTTCGCGACCCCTACCTTGTAGCCCACCACCTCGGTCATGTCGGGCTCCACGCGCGGGGTCTCGCGCAGGCAGCACAGGTGGAAGGTGGTGTCGAAGCGGCGACTGCCGCGCCCGATCGGCGTGAGCCAGCCGCCCCAGTTGCGCAGAGCCCAGATGTCGGGCGTGCAGTCAAGGTGCTCGCACAGCTGGAGGAAGTGGCGCGGGTCACTGCGCACGCGCGAGCGCCAGTCGCCCAGGCCGGGCGGAGGCGGCAGCGCCAGACCGGGCTCCTGAGAAGCGGGCGGCGAGCTCCGCGGTCTCAGCAGCAGCACCCCAGCCTCCTCGAAGGTCTCGCGGATGGCGCAGATGCGCAGCGCCACATCATCAGGCAGCGCCCCAGCGCCGGCGCCGTCGTCCTCGTAGAGCAGTCCCGGAAAAGGGAGTTGCGAAGGCGGCGCCGGACCCAGGCCGAAATGCGGCGGCGTGTGCCGAGGCGCGAAGAGTCGCAGCCAGTCGGCCGAGCTATCGGCGGCGTGCAGCACACCGCCCGGGAAGACGTGCGCGCCGGGCAAGAAGCGCTGGTTCTGGGCGCGCTGGAGAAGCAGCAGCCGGAAGCCGTCTGCGGACTGACGGGCGGCGGGACCCCGGGCTGCGGCCAGCACCACGGTGCCTGCCCGCCGCCAGGAGCTCGGGCCGGATCGCAACGGGACGCTCATGGTCAGGTGGCCTTCAGATCCAGCTCCTGGAGCGCTCTCCCGAAACTCGATGAACTCGTCGGCTTAAGAAAGAACGGCCTCCAGGCTCCCACGCGTCTGCTTGTGGGAGGAGCGTGATCCCGGCGCCAGAGCACCACCTAGAGTGTTAGAAAGGGTCAACTCACCCGACCACAGCTGCTGCTATCACCTGCCAGCGACTGGGACAGGGTGATCAGCCTAGGGCGCTGGAGCGGAGAGAAAGAGTGCGGAAGGGTGTTGAATGGAAACCAAAATCTAGTTATGAATCTTTCCCACTAAACTCTAGTGACTAGGACTTTGTCCCTGATAATCTGGTCTGTTGCCTGTATGGCATTGGAATAGGAAGTTCCAGGAACAGATCGGTGGTGGCAAATTCACGGGAACCATACTAATAAGAAACTAGTGGGTGGACCAGATGCCAAGTTAGGAATTTGCTGTTGTGTAGGGTTTTTTTTTTTTTTTTTTTGGTTTTTCGAGACAGGGTTTCTCTGTGGCTTTGGAGCCTGTCCTGGAACTAGCTGTGTAGACCAGGCTGGTCTCGAACTCACAGAAATCCGCCTGCCTCTGCCTCCCGAGTGCTGGGAGTAAAGGCGTGCGCCACTATCGCCCGGCTGTTGTGTAGGTTTTAATGTCATTGGTGAGTCCCTGTCCTTTCGGGCAATTTGTCTGCAGTTGTGGATGCTTGCTTGTATTGCCAGGGCACCCGAGGACCTGGGGAAAGCATCTTAGATAGTGTGATTAGTTGCCTTTTCGTGGGAGATGTTGAGTCCTAGCCTAGCAATATTTCCCCTCCTCTCTAACTTTTAATTGGCCGAAAGACTTGCACTCCTAAGAACAGCATGGCTACTTTTTGGAAACAGCTTGTTTCTCCCCTTTTACATCTCCTCAGTCACCAGCTCTTGCAGATGTCCTCCTAACTGATCACAGATTTATTGGTATTGGAGGGCTAGAAAGAGGGCTCAGCCAAGTGCACTTGATGCTCCTGAGTTCAGCTCTCAGCAGTGTGACTCCAGTTCTAAAGGATTTTACGACCTTTTCTGACCTCTGTGGGCACTGCAACCACAGAAAGCAGGAACGGACAAGCAGGCACCTACAAATGAATAAGAATAAGTAACTCTTTTAAAAGGTTTTTCTCCTGCTGAGTGTCTTGGAAATGTTTACTTAGTTAGGGACTGGCTTGAAAGGGGTATGTAGCCCAACTTGGTCTTGAACTCTCCCAAGTGCTAAAATTACAAATGTGACCCATCAGCCTGGCAATGGTGGTGCCTGCCTTTAATCCCAGCACTGGGGAGACAAGCAAGCAGATCTCTGTGAGTTCCAGACCAGCCTGGTCTACAGAGAGAGTTCTAAGAAAGCAAAGCTACTCAAATTAAAAATGTGAACCATCATGCCTGTCTACAGTGGGGTTGTTGTTGCCGATGATGGGGTTTTTGTTGTTGTTTTAATTTGTTTATTTTGGTTTTTCATGACAGGGTTTCTCTGTGTAACAGTCCTAGATGTCCTGGAACTTGCTCTTCCATAGACCAGGCTGGCCTTGAACTCACAGAGATCCACCTGCCTCTGCCTTCCAAGTGCTGGCATTAAAGGCGAGCGTCACCACTGCCCAGCTTAATGATGATTTTTCATTTGTTTATTTATTTTTTTTAGTTTCTTTCCTGTCTTTATTACTATACAATGCCAGCTCACAATGCTGTTACAAACCTTATATATAAATGGCAAAACAAGACAAATAAAAACTTATAAACAAAACAAAAAATAAATAACAAAATAATAAAATACTTTTATAAAAAACAAAACAACAACAAAGGGCAAAACAATGATTAGAGTTGTTTTTGACATTTTCCTCTGAAAAGTTAATTTAGTCCACTTCCCTCTCTTTGGGAGAAGGGAGGACTTGAAGAAATCTCCATGTTATCCTGGGCCTGTAATTAGCAGAGACTGCCAAGGAGAAGACACAGTCGGGTCAGTAAGGAAACCTTTAACACGGGCACTTAGACGGACATACAGGGGGCCTGAGTTCCAGGCTAGCTAGTGATGTAGTCAAGTTCCAGGTGAGCCAGGGCTACAAGGTAAGACCCTGTCACCAAAAAAAAAAACCAAAAAACAAAAAACAACAAAATTACCGAATAAAGGAAACAGTTCAAAGGAACCAAACTCTCACCACTCAGTTTCTTGAAGGGAGTCTGCCTGACTGGCAGCAGCCTACCAGGTGAGGACAGACCTCAAAGACGGACAGACTTTTCTTAATCACATAAGCCTTTTGGGGTCTATTTTTTCCAGATGAACCAGAGGTTTGAGCTGCTCGGCAAAATTCCTCATGTCGTCAGAGACCATGTCCTGCCCAGCTGGTGCGACAACACTCAATTCCACAAGATAGGAGAGCGACAGGGCCTCTGTGCTGTCTGTGTTCCCTGGGACCAGGATTCGGAAAATCTTGTACACCACAATCTGCATGATGCTCTTACGGAACAAGTGCCCTTTAGCGACAAACTCATGGTCCATACGGAAGCCCATTTCCATCAAGAAGTCCGTGAGGTTCTCGGATGTGGCAATGTCCACACAGTTGCGCACCAAGGCATGGCGGTTCTTGTCTCCCATTTCTGGCTGTCCCAGGTAACACAGGTGCCAGGGTGCCCCTGCGCTGTCCATGGAGCGCCGGGCCCTTAGAACGAACGGGCTGGCCTGCTGGCCCTTCAGGAGGAATACCATCTCGTGATCAAGGGAAGTCTCGGGCTCCATGTTGTCACACAAACCACAAAGGCGATGAATGAGACTTTCCAAACTGTGGTCTAAGACACTTCCTGAAGAGAAGAAAAGACAATGAGCCCTGGCTTTCACTAAGGGTCTTGAAACTAACCTGTTTTTTATCTTTTTGGTTCTAGGGTTTTGTTTTGAGAAAAGTATCATTATATAGCCATGGGTTTTGTGGAACTCAGCTTTGTAGCTGGCCTTGAACTCACAGAGATCTGCCTCCCAAGTTCTGGGATTAAAGGTATGCATGACCGCCATTATTTTTAAGTTAACTTGTTGTTAACATCACATCTAAAGATGCAGGTGGGAGCTGGAGAGATGGCTCAGAGGTTAAGAGCATTGCCTGCTCTTCCAAAGGTCCTGAGTTCAATTCCCAGCAACCACATGGTGGCTCACAACCATCTGTAATGGGGTCTGGTGCCCTCTTCTGGCCTTTAGGCATACACACAGACAGAATACTGTATACATAATAAATAAATATTTTAAAAAAATAAAGATGCAGGTGGGGCTGGAGAGATGGCTCAGAGGTTAAGAGCATTGCCTGCTCTTCCAAAGGTCCTGAGTTCAATTCCCAGCAACCACATGGTGGCTCACACCCATCTGTAATGAGGTCTGGTGCCCTCTTCTGGCCTGCAGGCATACACACAGACAGAACATTGTATACATAATAAATAAATAAATATAAAAAATAAAAAAATAAAATAAAGATGCAGGTGCCTGTATACTAACTGTGTTGTGCCCATTTCGTGGGACTCCCAAATAAGGCCATCACAGAGCCAGTATGGATGCAAACACATTGGGGTTTACTGATTACAAACTAGCTAACTTGGACTTTAATCCGACACTCAGACACATCAGGTGGGGAAGAAAGGCCCCTGAGCTTCAGGGTAAGGGCTTTTTAAAGGGAAAAAGTACAATCAGGGTGGCACAAGCCTTGGCGTTTCAGGATTGGGTAAAAGTATACAACTTTTGAATTCGTTGGTTGGGGTATAGGGGAATTTCAAAACAGTGAGAGTTAGCAGACAAGAATTTTAAAACAGAAGTTAATCAGATACCTCCAGGGGCATTTGAAGCAAGATGTTGTTTGGACACCCTGGTGGGTCACTTTGACCAGGGCTGGCACAGTTTCTTGGGAATGTCTATGACTTTGTTGGGCTGGATTCATCCCCTAGTGAGGCTCTGTCTAAAATGGAGTTTGTTTTGCTCCTTCAATTGCATCTCCAGAAACAGAAAATGGGGCCACAGGTTGAAAGGCACGCCTAGAGGAGGAAGGGAGGACATCTGCCGTCTGCTTTTGAGTCAACAGCCTACCCAAGTCTAAACCGATGCTCTTGGCACTGCTGCAGGAATTTTGATCTGAAAGTCATTTCTTAATCTATCATAGAATCCAGGTGGCGTGGGAACTTTATATTCTTTTACATGTATTACTTGTTTATACTCGCAAGCGCCACTGAGTGCAGGTGGATCCCAGAGGACACCTTGCAGGAGTGAGTTCTCTCCTTCCATGGTGTGGGTCCTGACGTCATCAGGTTGGGCTGCAAGTGCCATTACCTCCTGAGCCATCTCACCAGCCCCCTGCACTTAAAGAAGAAGAAAAAGTTCTTGTGGTAGCTGGATGGCACCAGCGTCTTTAACAGCCATACTGAGAAATGCCCGGTGACTCAGTTGGCTAGGCCCATAGAGCATGCTAGATAAGAGACCGCCTCAGTGAGCAGAATGGTAGAATAGGAAACAAGGAAGTGATTTAACGTGCGTTTCGGAAACAGACGTGACACAGTGTGATGATTGATTGACTATGCCGAGCAAAGGAGAGGAGGAAGTTAAGTTTAAGTTTGGACATAAGGGACTGAGGTGACCTTTCTTCAGGTCCTAGGAGTGACAGCGTTATGTGTGAGACACTGAAAACGTTTTCATACTTGCCAAAGCCAATAAGGTAGAAAGTGATTACTACGGGTGACTAATCTTTTGTACAAGGGAATACGTGTTTTTAAGAAAGGACACATTCACTAAAATGACTCCGTGGTTTTGTGGCTCTTAATGTTTGTTCTGATACCAGCTGGTTTTTCCCAGATTCCGGTCACTCCAGAGCAAGTTCACCAAGCCCTGGAGTACCAAGCCAAGCAGCAGAAGTGATGTTTATGTATTTATTTTTGCCAGGCAGGTGTTCCGCCTCCGCACTGCATTGCTAGCCTCTGGTTTTCGGAGACAATATCTTGTCACGTAGGCACAGATGGCCTCCAGCTCCTGATCATCCCACATCAGTCTCTGAAGTTACAGAGTTGCAGATGTACATCAGCACAGTCAAGCTGGGTTTTTAAAAATCAGTGTGTGTGTGTGTGTGTGTGTGTGTGTGTGTGTGTGTGTGAACTGCACATAGTGCATGTACCTTCGAAGGCCAGAAGAGGTATCTGATCCCCATGGACCTGAAATCACAGGCAACTGTGAACTGCCCAAAGTGGATTATTCTGGGAACTAAACTTAGGTCTTCTGTAGGAGCAACAAATAGATTTACTACTGAGCCTTCAACCCAGACGTTGGATCTGGACCAGTACAGCTTTAATGCCAGCACGTGGGAGACCAAGACGGGCAGATCTCTGAGTTCCAGGACAGCCAGGGCAGTTGCAGAGAAGCCCTGTCTGGAAAACAACAGCAACAAAAAGCCATAAGCATTTATTAAGCCTCTGTGGGTAGGGAATCTGAAAACATTTGCTTGAGTGGCCCCGACTCAGTATAACCTCTATGAGAACGGTCAGCACAGTCACCCAGGCCCTGCCTGGGTCCCATTCTTTGGTAACTCACATGACTGTTGAGGCCTCAGTTTCTTAACACATTCGTCCTTTCCATTTGGCCGATTGGCTGTCTTGGGGACTCATTGGCTTTGATGCCTTTTCCAGCCTCAGGAGCCAGACTCCATCGCTCCACCTGTTACACTGGTCGGATCCAGAAAAGGCAGGAAAGATGGAGCTATCCAGGGTCATCCTTGAAGCTGGCTACCACAGTGGATTAAAAACAACAAGACTGTCTAGCTTTTTACATTCAACAATGGGTTTTAAACCCAGAGCTCCCCAAATGCTAGGCAAGAATCCTACCACTGAGCTAGAACCCCAGCCATAACCACCTAAGAACAATAAGAAAAGATTAATGACTTCTGTAACACTTGGCTCAACATTTAAGTGCAATAATGTAGATGTTTGATCAACTTGGATCTCTATATATATAACTGTTATGAACAAAACTCAAAATAACCCTAGCAGTAAAGACACAACAAACTAGCAAATATGGATGCTTGTCATGAAGTATTCAAATTCAGGAAAAGTAGAGGGAAAACTTATGGTTTCAAGGGAAAACTCCAGAAAAGAAAAGACAGATCACCATGGTTTCCTTAGGGTCAGAAGCCTGGCAAGTGTTTGAATCTGTCTCCATACCTAACTGTTGGAGGAAGGCCACCTGTTGGTTTCCAGCCGCATGGCTAACCCAAAATAATCACACAGAAACTGTATTAATTAAATCACTTCTTGTCCCATTAGCTCTAGCTTCTCATTGGCTAACTCTTACATATGAATTTAACCCATTTCTATTAATCTGTATATCACCACATGGCTGTAGCTTACTGGGTAAAGTTCCCAGCATCTGTCTCCAGTGGCTCTGTGGCTTTTCTCTGACTTTGCCCTCTTTCTCCCAGCATACAGCCTAGCTTTCCCTGCCTATTTCTGTTCTGCCCTTGCCATAGGCTCAGAGCAGTTCTTTATTCATTAACCAATAAAAGCAACACATAGACAGGAGGGCCTCCCACACCACCTAACCACACGTTCCCAGAGTGTCCGACCCTGCTCTGCAATGTGGTGGCTGGCTGCCAGCATCTGAGGGCCCAACAATAGGTACATACAGGAACTCTTTATGATCGTTACTGTTAATTGTATGCCAGTAGGTCACCAGGGAGTGAGGGACTTTGTTTACAACAGTTGCTCACCTCACAGTTAAAATTACTGGATTGTTCATTCTGTTCCAATGATCTTTCCCCCACAATGAAAAATGGTCCTATTTGACTTATCAGAGCATACATAAAACTCTGAAAGAAAGGCAGAAAAAAAATTCAAACAGGTCATGCTGCTGTTTCCGTAGGTCCATGTGAGCCTTCTTTCAGCCCCGAGTTGAACAAACCCACAGACATTTTTGTTACTCATTGTGGGGGTTCCTATAAACGCCATGGCTACCAGTAACATCTGCATGTGGCAAGAAGGCAGTCTGCTTCAACATGGCGCAGTAGCTGGTGTTGGTTCAAACTTCGAGAGTCTAACACTGGGCAGTTTATTTTAGGCATATTTAAGTACAGTACACTTTGGAAAAACAGTTTCTTGGTGTAACACAATCGCCTGTGCATGAGGAGGCATAATTACATCAAAACTCTTCTCAAAACTACAGCTACTTCTTCCCTCACAATGGGGTCTAGAGATGGGCTGTATGTGTTATCTCACAGGCCTACAGGAGAATCTGGTGTGATCCTGGTCATGCAGATAGCACAGAGGTCATTGGGGTCACTTAGATCATTAACAGTCTCTCCTGCTTGGGGGAGCCCTTGGCCATGGAGATAATGCAGAGGTCATCTAGACTATTAGCCTCCTCCTGTCCTGGTTGAAGGAGCCTACAGCTAGCACAGGGATTACCAGGGTTATTAGTTGCCCCCATTCCCAGGTTTCTGGGTAGAAAACAGGCTATACATGTTTTACTTGAAAAGACAACCCTGTCTGGTTAACATTCCTATTTCCCTTAGTGTTATTGGTTAAGGCAAGGACCTTTGTGCTCCTGACAATTTATTATCAAGTTTTTCAGTGAAGAGGGTAGAGGAATAACATTGAGGCTTTATTTTTGTGGTAGAGGATTTGCCTGCTTTAACCCTGGTAAAACAACAACCTGGGGCCAGGGAGATGGTTTAACAGGAAGGGGCCCTGACTGCCAAACTTGATCCACAGACCCCACAGAATAGAATGCTGACACATGCAAGTTGTCTTTGACCTTCAAGTGTGCACAGAAGCAGAAAAGAAAAATGTGGAAAATAATACACAAAACCCTAAAGCAAGCTGTGTTGAGAGGGCATTAGGTCCCCTAGAACTGGAGTTTCAGGCAGTTGTAAGCCTTGGTGCTGGAATTGAACCCGGGTCCTCTGTGCAAGCAGTCAGTTCTCTAAACCACCGAGCCATCTTGTCCAGTACACAAATCCTACTGCCCAGTTGGAGATCTCATTCTGTTTTGTAAAATGGAAACTGCCCTAAATAATGAATTACAGATAAAAACCAATTCGATTTGTGTCTTAGTCACTGTTCTATGCTGTGAAAGGACACCATGACCACAGCAACTTTAATAAAAGAAAACATTTAACTGGGGACTTGTTTACAGTTTCAGAGGGTCAGTCCATCGTGACCATGCAGAGAGCATGGTAGCAGGCATGGTTCTGGGGCACGAGCTGAGAGCTATACCCTCATCCAGAGGCAGAGAGTGAGAGACCACGTCTGGCAAGAGCTTTTGAACCCTTAAATTCCACACCTAGTGGCATACTTCCTCTAAAAGACCACACCCACTCCAGTAAGGCCACGCCCCCTAATCCTTCCTAAATAGTGCCACTCCGCAATAACTAAACCTTCAAATATATGAGCCTATGGGGACTATTTTTACTCAAACCACCACAATCCATCACCTAATTTGTTAATCATGTTGTCTCTGTATAATGACATCCTGGAAATGGCAAAAACTATATAGATAGATCAGTATTTGCCAGAGTTTAGGGAAGGAGAACAGGAGTCTACAAAAGTCATGGGGGGAAGCTTTCTATACTTACATGACAACAGCTGTTTCCTTGCAGCAGTTTGGTTCTTGAATGTTCCCCCAAAGGGTTAGGTCCTAGGCTGACTATTGGGAGGTGGTGGAGCTGTTGTTGGGGGGAAGCGAGGTCCTTAGGTCACTGAAGACTTTTCCCCGAAGGGGACTGTGGGATCCCAGCCCCTTTCTCTAGCTCTTCTGCTCCCTGTCCCTGAGCAGTGGCTCTGCCACTGACTTCCTGATATTGTCATCTAGCAAGCCCGCCAGAGGCTATATTAGAGCTCTAGAGGAACAGAACCAATATACAATACATATATATAATATGTATTATCTGTCTAGCTAATGTATAATATATACATATATGTTGTCTGAAGGTTTCTGTCCTGCTCAGTCCTTGTTCTACCCAGTTCCCGCAGTTGTTAAGTCCCAAAGAAGTCACACAGAGGTCTATAGTAATGATAAACTGATTGGCCCATTAGCCAGGCTTCTTATTAACTCTTATAACTTATATTAACCCATTATTCTTATCTATGTTAGCCACATGGCTCGGTACCTTTTTCAGCAGGACAATCACATCTTTCTTTTTCTGTGGTTGGGACAGGACTGGGGAGGAATAGGCGTCCTCCTTCCCAGAATTCTCCTGTTCCCCTTGACCCACCTCTACTTCCTGTCTGGTTGTTCTGCCTATACTTCCTGCCTGGCTACTGGCCAATCAGCATTTGTTTAAAACATAATTGACAGAATATAGACAAATGTCTTACACCACATATATATGGCTGTGTGTGTGTGTGTGTGTGTGTGTGTGTGTGTGTGTGTATGAATGAGGGGCTGGAGAGATGGCTGAGAGCAATTGTTGTTCTTATGGAAGACTCAGGTACACGCCTCCATTAGAACACGGGGATTTACATGGTGGCTCATTCATCTATAAATTCAGTTCCAGAAGATCCATCCTCTTCCTTGGGGACCAAGCACACACGTGACACACATATGTATATCCAGGAAAACATTTTCAAGGGGGTGGGTGGGCTGGGTTGTTAGAATGGATCCCAAGGGGCTGGATGTTCCAACAATGACTCTCCACCTCTATGCACTCTGAAGAGGCTAAAAACCTGGGAGTGGCTCAGACCTCTAAGATAGATACCTCAGCAGTCCCACTCTGGAGCTGAAGGCCTGGGAGCTTCCAGGAAAGTCACTGGTTTTCAGTCCACATTGGAAATCTGAGGAAGCTGGGGTCTGATGTCAGCAGAAAACTGGAGGGTCACAGTGGCAGCGACAGATGGGCTTGCCCTCTCCATATGGAGTCATCTGTTGGAAGGTGACACTCTGACGGCAGACCTCCCTTCTTACTTCATCTTGATGGACACTCCCAGAGGTGTGTTTACTGGGAGATTCTAAATTCAGTCATGTTAACAATCAACATGGGCCTTCTCTCTCATCCCCAGGAGAAGAGGCATCCAGTTGTCCAGTATGGGGGCCGTCATTCTGCTCTTTGTAAACTGTCACAATATTGTGCTGTTTGCATTAAATAATCCTTACTAGATACAAAACCAGCAGCTCAAAAGAGCAGATGCTAAGAAGTTAAAAATTTCCAGGGAATTCCAGGAGGGGAAGGCTGAAGTCCCGGCACCAAAGAAGGAGTGCAGGCCTCCAGGAAGAGGTTCAAACAGTTCCAAGAACGTAGAGCAAAGGGAAACCATGTATTTCTGGCCTGATTATTTTCATCCTCTCTGTAAGACTGTAGCTGTTGCTGAAGAGCATGGGGAATCTAAGAACTTTTCTCAATTCTGGCCAAACTAAATCTTTTCTTCTTTACTTGTTTCTGTTTTCTTTTCTTTTTTTTAAGATTTATGTATTTATTATGTATACAATTATGCCTACAGGTCAGAAGAGGGCACCAGATCTCATTACAGATGGCTGTGAGCCACCATGTGGTTGCTGGGAATTGAACTCAGGACCTCTGGAAGAGCAGCCGGTGCTCTTAACCGCTGAGCCATCTCTCCAGTCCCCTTGTTTCTGTTTTCTAATTTCTTCTGAAATACAGGGAAACAAAGACGGTGAGCTGATGGCCCTATGTGCCTGGGAACGGCTGTAAGTGTACCTCACGCCATCTCGTGTAGACTGTGCTTCGGGAACTAACCATCTGAGAAAGCCCTACGTATGTTAAAGCTCCTCCAGTTCACTGATTGTGAGACAGGATGGAAAGATGGAGAAACGTGACGACTTGGGAAGAGAAGCCTGGGAGAGAAAGTGGTCCTTGTGTTACAAGCCCTGACCTGCTTTTGCTTCTGAGAAAGGAAGGGAACCATCAGACCCCCTGATAAAGCTGAACTTCCTTACTGCACAGTCCATATTTACAGACATTTCAGACAAAGATGAGGGCTAGAAGAGGGGTATGCGCATGGCTCAAACCAAGTGGAGTTCCAGATTGCTAAGGTATTCCCGGTGCTTGCCTGCCTCAAGTCTAGTCAAAACCTGGCAATTCCAGAATCAGTGAGAGACCCTCTATCATGGGCAGAGAATGGAAGGACACTTGACATCCTCTTCTGTTCTCTGTGTTCATGTGCTGCCAGCTATATTCCCACATACATGTATACCCCCACAGTCACACACCACATACATACAAAAATTTAAATATGCGTATCTGCATATATGTATGCACCAATATATAAAGGCAACACAAGACTCTCACACAGATATATGTGCATATATATATATATATATATATATATATATATATACAGTTTATATATGTGTGTGTATATAGTATATATATGTGTGTGTATTTATATATGTATGTGTGTGTGCACACATGCAAGTGTGTGCACCACTTATGTACAGTGCCCCAGAAGACATGAAGAGGGCATTCAAATACCCCTAGAACTAGAATTCTAGACAGTTGTAAGTGGCTGGAAATTGGTCCTCTGTAAGAGCCACTGGGGCTCTAAACCACTGAGCCTTCTCTCTGACTCCCACACAAAATTTTAAATAAGATGTCACAAGCAATAAATGTACTTACCAAGGCTTAAAGTGATGCCTGAGCTTGAGTGTTTCCTACTAAAAAACTTAAGCATTTCTCCTCAAATCCCTACCTGCCCCTATGCGGTGGTGCATGCCTTTAGTCCCAGCACTCAGGAGGCAGAGGCAGGTGAATCTCTATGAGTTCAAGGCCAGCCTGGACGACAGAATGGGTCCCAAGACAGTCAGAGCTACATAGAAAAAAAACCTGTCTTGAAAAGCCAAAATAACAAAACCAAAACCAGACAACTCCACCTTACAACTTTGTTTACAGTTGAGCACTGTGTACACTCCTGTGAACCCAGAACTTGGGGAGCAGAGACACTTGGATCTCTGTCAGTTCTAAGCCAGCCTGGTCTACATAGTAAATTTCAGGTTAGCAAGGGGTTCTGTCTCAGAAGATGGGATGGAGTAGGAGAGGTTGGGATTAGGGTAAAATATCCCAAACTAACGATGTTTTAAAAAAAAAAATCCACATGGAAACCTATAGACTAAACTGTTGTTGGAGGCTGGTCATTGGTTCCCGGCTACTCAGACCCAAAATAAACACACAGAAACTATATATGATTTATATATAATTTTTCCAATAGCTTAAGCATATTTCTGGCTAACTCATATTTCAACTCATTTCTATTAATCTGTGTATCGTCATGGCAAGAACTGGCAAGGTTCTGGTTTATCTGTCTCCTGCAGGTGACTACATGGCGTCTCTTTGACTCTGCCTACTCCCTCTCTACATTTCTGCTTGGATTTCCCACCTGACTTTACTCTGTTAAGCCACTGGCCAAAATAGATTTATTCATTAATCAATAAAAACAACACATATACAGAAAGACTTCTCACACCACTAAACTTTACAGGGAAATTAAAATATTTTTTCACGGGCATTTAAGCACAGGTGCTCTGCATGGAATGGTTACCCCAGAAGATACAGATTATCAAATGAAAAGCACCATGCCGGGAGTGGGGCACCTCCTTATCAAATCCCAGTTTTGTCGGGGTGGAGGTCTGAGAAAAGACTTCTTAGTGCCGTGTGGAACTGTGTCTCCATTGTGCCAACTGTGCCAATCAGAGCTTGGTGATTGTGGAGCACCGGGATGGTACAAATGCAGAACCACAACTACCTTGGGCTGTCTTCATCCCTTTTAGTAGCCACGCCCATTGCCTGATCTCTGCCTCAGACTGAGTGTTGTTTTGGTTCTCTGGGAACCCTTCTAGAATGTGCTCAGTACACTACTAACTTCTACCCCAGAATAAGAGCCTATCAGACAGCAGTGGGGCCTCCAGCCGAGGTTTCAGGGCTTTTCATAGACTCTCCCCCTCATGCATCCACCAACTGTATTTGGCAAACGTATTCATGTATGATTTTCTTCGTTCTATCACTATAAGAATTTTGCAAAATTGCTGTCCAATGGAACACGAAATCTGGAGTCATTGAAACCCATGTTTCTCAGGCCAAGGCACTCATATTCACCTCCAGAATAACCTATCTTTTATCCCCTTGAGATGAGAACTGTATTTTATGGGTATGGGTGTGTGTGTGAGGACAAGAGATAGAAATTGGTTAGACAGACTTAGGACAGGAGCTCTGAAAGCGGCCCTTTTATTTTTGTCCTTAGCCAGAAGCCAGACATATCCTTGGTTGTGTCCTGGCTGGGAGCCAGGGATGTCAGAGAGTTCTAGTTTATAAACTCTTATAAATAAGCACCGCTCCTAAAACGGTGGGTGAGGGTGTCAGACAACAATGACTTCAGGTCAACAGCGAGCCCAAATAAACCCTTTCCTCCCCGAATTGCTTAGGATCACTGTGGTGGTTTTTATAAAAATGGCCCCATAGGCTCCTAGGGACTGGCACTATTAGGAGGTATGGCCTTTTTGAAGTAGGTGTGGTCTTGTTGGAGGAAGTGTGTCACTGGGGTTTTGAGGTCTCAGAAGCCGAAGCCAGGCACAGTGTCACTCTCTCCTCTTGCCACCAAGATGTAGAACTCTCAGCTACCTCTCCAGCACCATGTCTGCCTGCACGCTGCCACGCTTCCTGCCATGATGACAATGGACTAAACATTGAACAGTAAGCCAGCCCCAACTAAATGTTTTCCTTTATAGGCATTGCTGTGGTCATGGGGTCCCTCCCCAGAAATAGAAGCCTTAACTAAGACAGTCACATCGTTTTATTACAGTAGAAATAGCCGTTTGAATGCAATTGGCCCCCATAATATCAGAGGGAGTGGCACTATTAGGAGGTGTGGTTTTGTTGGAGTGGGTATTGCCTTGCTGGAGGAAGGGGCAAGCTTTAGGGTTTCCTCTGCTCAGGATACCATCCAGTGTCTCAGTTGACTTCCTATTGCCTGCAAGACGTAACACTCTCAGCTCTACCACTACCTGCACACCGCCATGTTTCTGCCATGACCATAATGGACTGAATCTTTGAAACTGCAAGCAAGCCCATATTAAATGTTTGCTTCATGAGAGCTTCTCTGATCATGGCGTCTCTTCACAGCAAAAGAACCCTAACTAAGACAGTAAGACACCCTAGAAGCGCAGAAAGCAGGCGTGGTGCGCACACCTGTCAGCTCAGCACTTGGGAGAGGCAGAAGTGCAGGGTGGAAACATTTAAATCTATTTCAGTCTGTCTCCTAAGTGACGTTAAAGTCTCCTGAGGGAGGGATATTGCAGTCACTTTGGAGGCCATTGAGAATGGGGATCAGGGCTCTGCTGAAGCCCATTAAGGGAAAGCTATTTCCTTCTGGTCAAAAGAATAGAATCTTCCTCTGGCTCTGGGTAGAGATTTGACTTTATGATCTGCTTTAAAAAAAAAAAAAAGAACATTACATAATCTCCAGAATAATCCAGCTGGGCCTGTCAATCATCTAGCTGGGCGACCACCTCTGAGGAAGGCTGGCTCACCAGACGACATGTAAAGGATTGGGGAGGAGTAATTATCCCTTTAATGAGATAACATACTTAACCTCCCCAGAAACCACACCCCCGTGCAGTTGCTTGCAAAGCCTCTACCATGTGACTGCCCTGCATTTCTGCATTTTTCTCTTTCTCCATTCTTTATCTTTTCCTTTCTTTAGATGCTGTCCAAAGCCTACACATGCCTTCCCCTGTGTTCTGGATCTTCTTATTCTTTCTCAGAAGCTACACACCCATTTGCCTTTTGTGCTTACAAATGGCATGGCTTTCTCTCTTCCTTTTCCTCTGCCTCCTACTGACAGCTGCCAAGAGTACAGCTTGTCTGTTCTGTTGTTTTTCTCTTAAACTATAAGAAAATTGTCCTCATACATTTACATAGTGAAAGTAGAGAACTGGCCCCTGTAATTGGACTCTGACCTCTACACACACACACACACACACACACACACACACACACACACACTAGATAGATAGATAGATAGATAGATAGATAGATAGATAGATAGATAGATAGATAGATAATAGACGTACAAACATGTTTTAGGCATAGTTTTGTTCCTCCCTCTTCCTGCCCCTTTCTTTTTTCCTCTCAAACATATATAAATCTGCCCTTGAGCTTCCTTCTGAGTCCATTTTTAAACTCTTTTTTTATTAATGAGAAGAAACTCCCAGATCCCTTTGTAATAGGAGACTGCGAAATAGATTTGCCTTGTTCTCCTCTGTTGCTAGAGGGGAAAGCGGAGGTCCTTGAACTTCCTTACCCCAGGTAAGCAGTAACTCTGTGGCTGGGGTTCTGAAAAAATCAAAGGCCATGAAAACCAACTCACACCTAACACTTCCAGGTTCTTTGTCTTAGGAACTTGAAGAATCAATTTCATGGACAATGGGGAAGGTGGATTTTTCTCAAGGAGTTTATTATTATAGGTTCATAGCTAGGAGCTTAAGAGAAGGAAGCAAAGGAGTTCCTGTATCCCACCCATGTTGGGCAGCTCACAATTCCCCTAACTCCAGGGATCCAATGCTCTCTTCTGGTCTCCATGGGTGATGTACTCATGTACACATTTACAAACACACACACACACACACACACACACACACACACACACACAGTGCAGACGCTCACCCTCATATTGGGGGTCACTCATCCTGTGAGGCTCCTCATGACTTGGAGTGAGAATATAATGGGGGAGGGGGAGGGGGAGAGAGAGAAAAAGAGGGAGAGAAGGAGGGAGAGAGGGAGGAGAGACAGAGAGAGGGAGACAAAGACAGAAAGAGAAGGAAAGAGAGAGGATAGAGGGAGAAAGACAAGAGAAGGGGAATGAAACATTCAGAGAGAGAGAGAGAGAGAGAGAAAGAGATGAGGGGGACAGAGATAGCCTGGGACAGAAAGTAGCTTTAGAAAAATCCCCTGCAAAAAGGGATATCGGGCTTTAATATGTTTTTAGGGGGTGTCAGGAAGTTTTACACCCCTTGATTTAATATGGGATGGGCAATGTGTCATGGGAAAGCTAGGTGCTGGTTAGGACCAGAGATTAGGGAAGGCTTTTAGGCCATAGCATAGGCAGACAGTTGTTTCTTCTTATTTATTTTAATTTATAATTTATTTTTATTTTATATACATTGGTGCTTTGCCTGTATGCTTGTCTGTGTGAGGGTGTCAGATCCCCTGCAACAGGAGTTACAGGCAGATATGAGCTGCCATGTGGGTGCGGGGAATTGAACCCAGGTCCTCTGGAAGAGTGTCCAGTGCTCTTAACTGCTGAGCCATCTCTCCGGCCCCAACAGACAGTGTCTTAACTCTGTCTCAGGGAGAGAGCTGCAATGGGTAAGGCCTGATTTCTCCAGGCTGTGGGAGCAGGTTTCTTGGGGTGACAGCTGTCTCACAGGGTCACATAGTAACCCAACACTAGTCAAGGACAGGAAAGTCAGAGCTGCTTGTTTTTAAGGCTCCTGTCCTAAAGATGTCCTGCCAGTTTCTCTCTCTGTCTTTATCTCTTCCCCTCGGAGAATTCATGAACAATAAAAGTGTCACATTTACAATAAACTCCTTTGGAAACGCCTGACTTTATAGAATGAGGTAACTTGGGGCTAGAGCCCCAGGAAAGCCCCCTGCCCCCCAGTGATGGAGGATTAGAATCACTGCTTTCAACCCTGGGGACGTGGGAGGAGAAGGAGGGAGTCTGGGCATCAGACACCACACAACTCTGAAACAAAACCACGCGTGGTGACACAAGCCTGTTAGCCCAGCGGTCGGGAGGCTGAGGCAGGAGGAACCTGGGTGTAAGGAGAGCCTTGTTAGGAAGGACAATCTCAGTGCTGCACAAACAAACAAACAAAACAAAGCAAAGGAAC
This sequence comes from Microtus pennsylvanicus, assembly GCF_037038515.1. Classification (NCBI taxonomy): domain Eukaryota; kingdom Metazoa; phylum Chordata; class Mammalia; order Rodentia; family Cricetidae; genus Microtus; species Microtus pennsylvanicus. The sequence goes on along the minus strand of NC_134579.1, from coordinate 131,573,105 downwards.
TTGACAAGGCAACAGCTTCTTGCAAAATGGGTACCTGTGCCAAAACGTAAACTAGGTTAGCAAGCACAGAGGGCTGAAATGGCCTCTGCCTTTTATGCCTGGCGAGGCTAATGACCTTGTCTCATCCCATTGTCAGAGCTCCACAGTGTGACGTGATAGGCTAATAGGTGCAAAGAGTCAGGGGAGACCCAGGGAATATAAGTGCGGTTGAGCTGACTTTGATGGGAGGAAATAAATGTTTCATACAGTCTGTGCTCAGGAGTGCGCTCAAGGTCAGTCTAGATGACATGACAAGATATTGTCTCCTGAAAACAAATAGCAAGCAATAAATAAGTAAACAAACAAGCCTCTGTAATAAGACATTTGGTGTGGTTCTAAATTATTAAACCTATAGAAGTGCAGGGTGGGTGGATGGTATGCTTAAAGAGAGAAGGATGGCCGGTAGTGGTGGCGCACGCCTTTAATGCCAGCACTTGGGAAGCAGAGGCAAGCGGATCTCTGTGAGTTCGAGGCCAGCCTGGTCCCGTGCTCACATCTTGCCCCGCACATCTCTTCACCTGGCTATTCTTCTGTGTCCTTTATAGTAGCTTTATAAACAGGCTAGTTAATGTAAGTGAGGTAGGTGCTCTGTCTGGTTCTGACAGCAAATTATTAAGCCTGTTAACACAAAATAGACACAGTGTAATCAGAGCTTTGGGGCAAAGTGCTGTTTCCAGCAGCACCAAAGGACTAGTATGGCTGTCCTTCACCTACGACCCAGCTAAGGAGGGCGATGCTGGAGAATTCAGAGAGGGGAGGAGGTCTGTGTAATGAAACAGTTCTAGCCAGAGCCAGGCCTGGTGCTGCCAGGCAGTTCTAAGAGGGTGTCATTGTTGTCGTCACTAGAGAGGAATGGTCTTGTAACCTCCCCACTGCGTGCAGACACTCACCCTCATTTTGAGGATCACCCATCCTGGGAGGCTTCCCCATGACCTAGAGGTAGCGTCAGTCCCTTGTCACAAGCTGTTTATCGATCAGTCTTATTGATCAATCCTATTGATCAGTCCTGCTGTTCCGAGGTTACTGTAGGAAAGAGTGACTCAAAAAGAAAGGTTAGAGAGGCCAACGCAGGCCCCAGAGAAGGACAAGATGGCATTAATTAGGCCAGCGAAATGGATATCTATTCCATACAGCCAGTTAGCAGTAGTCTCTAGAGAAATAAAGCCAGCAGAAGTTATAAAATTTAAGAGATTTATCTTGATTGTGTGTGTGTGTCTGTGTGTATGTGTGTGTACGGGCCGTGCATGTGCTATGCGTGTTATGTATTGTATATTTCTGTGTATTGTGTATGTGGTGTGGGCATGTATGCACGGGCTGTGTGTTGTGTGTGTATGTATGTATTATGTATGTGTATGCTGAGTGTATGTTCTGTGTGTGTTGTGTATTGTATATTTGTGTGCATTTATGTGGTGTGGGAATATATGGGTAGGCTGTGTGTGTTCTGTATGTGTATATGTGTGTGTGCATGTGGTATGTGTGTATGTGTGTGTGGGTTGTGTGTATGTATATGTGGTCCGTGTGTGTTGTGTATGCATGTGGTATGTGTGTGTGGGTTATGTGGGTTGTGTGTATGTATATGTGGTCCGTGTGTGTTGTGTATGCATGTGGTATGTGTGTATGTGTGTGGGGGTTGTGTATATGTATATGTGGTCCGTGTGTGTTGTGTGTGCATGTGGTATGTGTGTGGGGGTTGTGTGGGTTGTGTGTATGTATATGTGGTCCATGTGTGGTGTGTGTGTGCATGTAGTATGTGTGTATATATATATATATATATATGTGGGTTGTGTGTATGTTGTGTGCATGTGGTGTGTATATGTATGTGTGGGTTGTATGTGTGTATATGTGGTGTATGTGTGCATGTGGTATGTGTGTATGTATGTTTGGGTTGTGTGGGCTGCGTGTATGTATATATGGTGTGTGTGTGGTATGTACATGCATGTGGTATGTGTGTATATATGTCTATGCTGTGTGTGTGTGTGCAAGCGCATGCAGGATCCTTCACTGAACATGGAGCTTGAGCACTTTTTTTCTGGTGATGACAGCAGCCAGATGGTCTCAACGATGCCCCTGTCTCAGCCATGCCCCTGTCTCAGCCCTGTTGCCTTCCCCACACCAGCCAGGACATCATGGCCACATGCAATTTCTTATTTGAATTTTTTTGAGACAGGATTTCACTATGTAGTCCCAGCTGGCCAGGAACTCACTTGTAGACCAGGTTGGCCTCAGACTAACAGAGTTCCACCTGTCTCTACCTCCCGAGTGCCAGGACGGAAGACACATTTACATGGCTATTAGAGGCCAGAATTCGGGTCCTCACCTGTGTATAGCATATGTACAGCAAGGGTTCTTACCCAGAGCCGTCTCTAAAGCCCAAGACTGGCTCGCGCTGTGCTGTCCAGACTGGGGACTTGTCTTCATGTCACAGATGGACCCCAGTCCTCTCTAAAACACCCCCACGTGCACACAGAAATATGCTTACTATGCTTCTAGGTGTCTCTCAGTCCGTTCGAGTTGGTAACCGGCATTAGCCACTAATTGACGAGGACTGAGGATGTAGCTGGGTGACTGGAGGGCAGCGGCACGGTCAGTCCCTGGCACCACATCCCCACCCCAAATACACAGTATTGGAGCTCAGGACACATATGCTATGGTGGAAGGCAGGCTCATTAGAGAGGGGTTGGGAAATACTCTGTTTGTTGGAGACAGGGTTTCTCTATGTAGTACTGGCTGCCCTAGAACAAGCTCTGCAGACCAGGCTGGCCTCAAACTCACCGTTCCACCTGCCTCTGCCGCCTGAGTGCTGGGATTAAAGGTGTGCCCCACCGCCACCCGGATAAGTCTATTTATTTCTTTTAGCATAGGGTCTTATTATGTAGCCAAGACTGGCTTTGGTTTCTCAGCCCTCCTGCCTCTGTGAGCCAGAGTCACAGGCAAACCATCACCCCTATGAGTGGAGGCTCCTGGGGAGGCTGTACTTCTCCCCAAAAGAACCTCAGTGATGGGTAAGAGTTGGAATGTTGCAGGTCCAGAGTCTAACTACAGTTTATCTTGGGCTACCTTTATAGTCCCCTGAGTAGCCATGCCTTGTCCATGTCTATGCCTGACTTAACATCCTAACAGATGAAACTTTTGGACTATAGTAACTTAACAAAACCTTAGTTTCCATCAACCCAGAAAGCTAAGAAAGCCATTGGATAGAATCTGGGGCCCATGGCAGAGACTTCTTCATTCTGCTTTAGCCTGCTGCCTGTGTCACAGTTCTATTGCTGTCAAGAGACACCAAGACCAACTGGGCGGTGGTGGTGCACACCTCTAATCCCAGCACTCGGGAGGCAGAGGCAGGTGGATCTCTGTGAGTTCAAGGCCAGCTTGGTCTACAAAGCGAGTTCCAGGACAGGCTCCAAAACTCAGAGAAATTGTGTCTCGAAAAAGAAAAGAGAGAGAGAGAGAGAGAGAGAGAGAGAGAGAGAGAGAGAGAGAGAGAAGCCTGGGCCTGGCATGGGCTTTTGAAACCTTAAAGCCCACCCCCAGTGACACACTTCCTCCAACAAGTTCCAATCTTTCTCTAATAGTTCCAATCCTTGAGGATTAAGCATTCAAATATATGAGCTGATGAGGGCCATCCTTATTCAAGCTACACACATTGCTGTAATGGAACACCATGACCAAAAAACAAGTTGGGAAAGACTTCACAGCACTGTCCATGACTGAAGAGAGCTGGGACAGGATCCTGGTGGCAGGGGCTGATGCAGAGACCATGGAGGGGTGCTGCTTTTTGACTTGCTCAGGTGCTGTCTTACAGAACACGGGACCCCCCCAGCCCAGGGATAGGACCACCCGCAATGGGCTGGGCTCACCCCATTAATCACTAATTAAGAAAATGTTCTATAGGCTTTCCTACAGCTGGATTTTAAGGAGGTGGCCCAAACCCAGAGTATTTGCATAGCCTTAACTGGTAACAGGAACCACAGACATCAGCACAGCCCCTGGCTATGGTAGAACCACAGACCCAGACTTGGCCCTACACCACAGCCCAGGCCTGGATATCACCATGGGCCCTGTGGCAGCAATAGACCAGTCAGATCAGCATGGCCCTGAAGCAGAATGACTCTTAAATGCCAACATGGACTCAGGTGGCTGACCAGACCCTGGGCATCTGCAGGGCCTTCAGTGGTACTGAAGCCATGGATGTGGACACAGACACTGGCTTCTGTAGGGCCATGGAGAATTTCTTATACACAGGTAAAACAAAAGCCAAAAAGAATAGGCATCCTCCTGAATATTAACCTTCATCTGGCGATGAAAGGAGACAGAGACAGAGACCCCCATTGGAGCACCGGACAGAAACCTCAAGGTCCAAATGAGGAGCAGAAGGAGAGAGAGCACGAGCAAGGAACTCAGGACTGCGAGGGGTGCACCCACACACTGAGACAATGGGGATGTTCTATCGGGAACTCACCAAGGCCAACTGGCCTGGGTCTGAAAAAGCCTGGGATAAAACCGGACTCACTGAACATAGCGGTCAATGAGGACTACTGAGAACTCAAGAACAAAGGCAATGGGTTTTTTGATCCTACTGCATGTACTGGCTTTGGGGGAGCCTAGGCAGTTTGGATGCTCACCTTACTAGACCTGGATGGAGGTGGGTGGTCCTTGGACTTCCCACAGGGCAGGGACCCTGATTGATCTTTGGGCTGACGAGGAAGGGGGATTTGATTGAGGGAGGGGGAGGGAAATGGGAGGCGGTGGCGGGGAAGAGACAGAAATCTTTAATAAATAAATAAGCCAAAAAGAAAAAAAAATACCAAAAAACAAAAATAAAATAAAACCTTCAGGTATGGTCATATAAATACTCTAAGTTGGGTGAGTAGGGAGTATAGAAGGGTTTTCTTGTTTAATGTATTTTTTTAATTTTGAAAATTATAATTATCTTTCACTTTAAGGTTTTAGTAGATTTTACCCAGCTATGGAAAAGTTAAAGGTTGTGTATTGACTCTTGGCTCATTTTCAGGACTTTTAATACAGTATGATTGATGATAACAGTGATGGCATATTTTATTTATCCATCTTTTTAAGATTCCTCTGTATGTGTGCGTGTGTGCGTGTGTGTGCGTGTGTGTGTGTATGTGTGCGTGTGCGTGTGTGTGCGTGTGTGTGTGTGCCTGCAGAGGTCCTTGGGTCCTCTTCAAGGGCAGTCATCGCTCTGGCATTACACTGATCCATCTGGTCAGCCCATTTAAAAACCTGCCCTGATTTGCCCTCCCCCTGCTTTTCTCATCCATTTTTATTTTTGAGACAGTGTCTCACGTAGCCCAGGCTAGTCTCCTGCCCCGCCCACCAAGTGCTATGATCACAGGTCTGTACCTACTGGTCTTGGCTCTTCCTCCCAGAGACCCTAAAACAAAGTCTTTCTGTTTAGGCTATAACTCAGCAGTAAGGAACTTGCCTAGTGTATGTGCAAAGTCCTGCTACAACCTCCAGCAATGGGAGGAAAAGAAATATAAAAGAAAACACTGGTTTGTTATTGGGGCAAAGATACCTGAGAGCCTAATTGTAGCTGCTTTTATTTATTTATTTTTGTTGTTGTTTGTTTGTACAGACCTGGCTGACCTGGAACTCTCAATGTAAACCACGTTGACCTTGGAGCCCACAGAGATCTGCCTGCCTCTGGAGTGCTTGGATTGAAAATTTGTTATCGAGCCTTTAGTCTCAGCACTCAATGGTCAGGCAAGAGGCAGGAGGACCTCTGAGCTCTTCCAGGCCAGCCGAGGCTATGTAGAGAGACTGCCGCGGTTTGAACAAGAGTGACTCATATAGGCTCATGTATTTGCATATGTCCCCAGTTGATAAACTGTTAGGGTAGGATTAGGAAGTGTGGCCCTGATGGAGGTCACTGGGGGTGGGCCTTGAGGTTTCAAAAGTCCATACCAGGCCCAGTGTCTCTCTGCCTGCTGCCTGTGGATCAGGAAGCAAAGCTCTCAGCTACTGCTCCAGCACCATGCCTGTCTGCTCCCTGCCACGAGGAAGGGCTAACCCTCTGAAACTGTAGGCGAGCCCCCAGTTAAATGCTTCCTTTAAAAAGGGATGCTGCAGTCATGGTGTCTCTTCACAGCCACAGAACCGTGACTAAGACAGAGGCTTTGTTTCAAAAAACGTTGCACCACCACCATCAAGCTAGACACCCTGATTGATAAAATTACATTTTAATACCATATTAACATTTCCCCAGATGATAATAGCATTTAAAGTTTTATTGTAAAAACAATATAACATTTAATAAAAATATTGAAAAACATCATTCATAAATCTCACCACCTTTACAAATATTTTCACTTCTGTGTATTTCTTTGTAGACTTTTCCTCCCACCTAATACATATATATCCACGCAGGCAACACTCAACTATGCTTTCTGGCACCAAAATATTTGAAAGACTCTTTAAAATCATTTGACAAGAGCTGTCATTTCTTGTATTTCCACAGGTCATATAAACTTATGGTCTTAAACTTCTCAAACACAAAGGAACTAGGGTGTCCTCTACCTTGCAATCCTGTAGGGGGAAAAAATCTGGAACCCTCCATGGAATGAGATGGAAACCAAGTAGATGGCAGGAATATTGTCCCACCATCATGGGCTCTTTGGTCAGTCCTCAAGAACCAGAAGAAACTGGATTTGAAGTATGGCTTTGATCTGTGTTGCCCACAGCCTCGCCTTCAGTGTTAAAGTCTGCGTACGATTGTTCCACAGAGGAAAACATCCAGCAAACAGCTACAGTCTTGGCGCTCG